>NC_092172.1:30629551-30875823 GCF_045791955.1 Oncorhynchus clarkii lewisi | reverse complement strand
TTTTAGGGTTGGTCAGGACGTGAGCTGGGTGGGCATTCTATGTTGGATGTCTTGTTTGTCTATTTCTATGTCTGGCCTGATATGGTTCTCAATCAGAGGCAGGTGTTAGTCATTGTCTCTGATTGGGAACCATATTTAGGTAGCCTGGGTTTCACTGTGTGTTTGTGGGTGATTGTCCTTGTTCCTGTCTGTGTTAGTTTGCACCAGTTTAGGCTGTTTTGGTTTTCACATTACGTTTATTGTTTTTGTACAGTTTGTGTATAGCCACGCAATAGCCACGCTGCATTTTGGTCCAACTCTACTTCACCTATAGAAAACCGTTACACCTCCCTCCTAGACCGACCTATCAGGTCTTTGTGTTCCTCTTCTGAGCCGAGCCCCCAGAACACACACACACACACACACACACAGCTCTCTTAAAACACATTGACACAAAACGCATCTCTTGCAGTCCAAGAAGTCTACAATGAAATGAAGCCTTGATTTCTGTTGTTCTACATTCTTAAAAGGGAAATTCCACCAATTTTCAACCTATCTCCAATACCAGTGTCTACATATGTTAAAACTGCACATTTCTACATTTTGTAGAATAAAATAAAGTAAACAAGTTCTACTCGATGACATCATCAAAATTGAAAACAATTGAAAAACATTGATTTTCAAACACTAAGATTCACGGTGATATGGGGAGCAAGAAAACACCCTTCCACTGAGCACACCGGGCAATTCCAATGTGGATAATTGGGTAATATTTGGTTGAGACATTGATCAATGAGATTGCAATTTATATTCACCCACTCAAAAAGAAAGCCATAAGTTGAGTTTCCAATGTGTTTTCACTATGCTTTCAACCATCTAAAAGCACAACCAAACAATGTCAGATTTTTGGTTTAGTTATCACCAAAATGTCTATCACTGCACTTTTAACCATTTAAAAGCACAGCAAAGTTCAAATGAGAATACAATGTCAAATATTTTGTTTATTTATACAACAGATTGTGTTTATCCCTGTGCTTCATCTAATAGCAGAACCAAATGACCTGGATTACAGTTGAGATTACATTCAAAGTACATGGTGCAAGTGATCAACGCTGTTTGAGATTCTGCACAGATTATTACAGCAATTGTGAAGATCTCCACAGACCTGAGAATACCTCTGCATGCTATCTTCAACATGCATGCTTTATATGATTGAATAAGAAGAAGTGCATATTTACAGTAACCTCTAAATGTGGCCATGGATGTGCTACTCACTTTAAGGTTAAACGTTAGGTTAGATTGTAAAATAGCCTTACATTTATGCTATTTACTGCAGTGGTTCCAAACTGTAGGGCACAGTTTTTTTTTTAATGAACTCAGTCCAGCTTTCAACTTACTCTAGAAGGTTGTAATAGTAGAATGCACAAGGTGCAATTTTGAAATTGAAGTGCATCATCAGTTATCCTCCCTCTTGTCATGTCAGGCAATGGGCTCCCAAGTGGCTCAGCGGTCTAAGGCACTGCATCTCAGTGGTAGAGGTGTCACTACAGACACTGGTTAGATTCCAGGCTGTATCACAACCGGCCGTGATTGGGAGTCCCATATGGCGGCCCACAATTGGCCCATCGTCGTCCGGGTTAGGGTTTGGCTGGGGTAGGCCGTCATTGTAAATAAGAATTTGCTCTTAACTGACTTGCCTAGTTAAATAAAGGTTAAATAAATACCTGAGAGAACTATTTCTAACTTGTCAGAAATGTCCAGCTCAACCAGCCCATGTCAGCTAGGTTTCTCAGCCAACAGATTTTGTTGTAATGTTTGAGTCACTCATATCACATGAATAAACATTAGACATAGCAAAATGTATAGCAAGAAAATAAGCTTTAAAACGGCAACATTTTCTCTCCAAGGGGTGTGAACAGTTTGAGTCACGAACAGTGCTTGTTCCCATAGACATAGATGTGGCCGGCCACATGGATTCATGTCTCCATCTCATCCAAAAATGTAAGTGAAAGAATAAGACTAAATCAACCTTTAAATTCCCTTTAATTTGATGTAGTCCCATTCTTTCACTTTGGTTTTTGGTTGAGATGGAGACATGAATCCATCATATCAATTATTCATTTGAAAACAAACTGGAATTGAAGATGGATAGTCACATCTGTGCCACTGACTTAGTCTAAGCAGAGGATACATCTTCAAATGTTGATTTAGGTTGCGTTGACAACCAAACACAATATCACTAAATATAATGTTTTGAAATAATAAACCCTAGGCTATTGAATTGTCTAATTTTAGTTAAATTGAAACAATAGCTGTTAATGACTTTGCTAATGCTACATAGTCCTAAATAGTGTCACGGCTTTCTTCTGTTGAAGGAGAGGCGGACCAAAACGCAGCGTGGTTATTGTGATACATCTTTAATAAGGATGAAAATAGAACAATATACAAAAAAAAAAAAGAAAACATGAAAAACCAAAAACAGCCCTATCTGGCGTAACAAACACAAAGACAGGAACAATCACCCACAAACCCCAACACCAAACAGGCTACCTAAATATGGTTCCCAATCAGAGACAATGACTAACACCTGCCTCTGATTGAGAACCATATCAGGCCCAAACACAGAAACAGACAAACAAGACATCCAACATAGAATGCCCACTCAGATCACACCCTGACCAAACAAAACATAGAACATACAAAGCAAACTATGGTCAGGGTGTGACAAATAGTATCATTAATGACATATGATTGATACATTATGGTCACATGTAATTTCCTCTCTTAAACCTACCCTTTAGAATGGGTTCAATAGCAACAGTGAATCTATTTAGTTTTTAGTTGGAGAGCTTTCAACAATCCTTCTCACGATAGCACATTGGTAATAGTCAGTGACAAATATCATAAGTAACCAGTGCTGGGCATGGTTAAAACCCTGGATTGGATTTCTTCCCTGTACTATCTCATCTGGTGTGATGAAATAATCCTCGTTCTGTGCATCAGTTTACACATCTAAATGTACAGTATCTAGCTATATGTGATGATGGCATACACTTAAACACTCCATGCGTGGTGTAACCTATAATTTAGCCCAAACAACTACCTCTTTCCCAACTGTATTTAATTAATTAATTTATTTTGCTCCTTTGCACCCCATTATTTTTATTTCTACTTTGCACATTCTTCCATTGCAAAACTACCATTCCAGTGTTTTACTTGCTATATTGTATTTACCTTGCCACCATGGCCTTTTTTGCCTTTACCTCCCTTCTCACCTCATTTGCTCACATTGTATATAGACTTGTTTATACTGTATTATTGACTGTATGTTTGTTTTACTCCATGTGTAACTCTGTGTCGTTGTATCTGTCGAACTGCTATGCTTTATCTTGGCCAGGTCGCAATTGTAAATGAGAACTTGTTCTCAACTTGCCTACCTGGTTAAATAAAGGTGAAATAAAAATAAATAAATACATAAAAAACTGTTCCAGAGTCAAGTTATGCCCAGTTGGAGTCATTGTGTAGTGAGTGAGAGATTGCAATACACCTTGTTCTGCTTGGCAACAAACTTTTTTTTAAATTATGTGAGTAGATCTGCCCTCTGCTGGGCAATATTGAGACACCACTAGTGACATGAACTTGATGAGGCTTGCCTTGCTGTCACCCGCTTTAAAGGTACAATATGCAGAAATCGCTTCACCATTTCCTGGTCGCGAAAACTCTAATAATTTTCCTAATTTCAGTTTGTGAATCATTGTACAATCTAAACAGTTGTGAAATATATTTTCAATAACCCAAAATGTTCTATGTTCAGCTGTTTGAAGCTGGTGTACAAAACCAAAAGTAAAAGATGCAAAAATGAAACATAAGAACGGGAAGCGTAGAAATGGCATACATAGAACATATCTACTGCTTGTTAGAATTGCTTTCAATTATGACAAATCTATAACTCACATTTCTATGTAAATTTCATGGTCAGCACAAAAACTTATATACTCATCTTTAATAGACCTCAACTTGTCTTTCTTTTCCCTCAAACTCAATTAAGCCAAAACCACGCCTGTTATCAGAGAGGCGTTCTACAAGGCTTTGAGCGCTCTCCAAGTCCGGAAGTGAATATGCGACATTTTCAGTCACTAATTAATAACATTTGCCCTTGTATTTCAAGATTAAAAAATATAATAAAATAATGTAGTGGACAGAGCTAGCCATTAAAATCAGATTCAATGGATGTAGCATAGCGTATTCGACTGAATTGATTAGCTCAAATATTTTAGAATAATAAGCATATGCTTTTACCTGATAATAGACTACAAATGATAATATAACTTCAAATGTCGAGCTAGTAACATTAAGTAGCCTAGGTAAACTTAGCTGACCTTCAATTGAGGGAATTCAGCAGAGTTCTGAGACATGTTTACAAGTCATTGAAACTCTGAAAATGAATACGTGGGCAAATGTTACCAAACATTATTATAATAGGACTGCATTATGGTAGGCAGCTAATTGTTAAATTACATTTTTCATCCTTACCTTGGAAGGCAACTGTCTCTGCACTGATCGCCTGTGAGTGAAACAACGCTAGCTAGCCAATGGGAGCGTAGCAGAACCCCCTCGTAATAACGGGCGTAGTTTTGGCTTAACTGCGTTGGGAAAAAGAAAGACGCGAGCTCACCTGCTTGAAGACCTAAAACCCGGAAATTAGTTACCATTCATATGGCGAAAATGAATGAGGAAAGAGTAGGCTTTTGGGATAAACGCGAAAATAAGGTCTGAGGTTAATACAGGCTTAGGATATCATATACGTTTTGTTCTACGAGATAATATTAGTCAGTTAACATTACCTTTATTAATTATGAAGCATTTATGTGCTTTTTCAAATGCTCAACATTGGAAAAATGGCCCATTTATATTAGTAAAAAAAACAACAAAGAAGCACGAGAGTTTCGCAAGAATTGTCTGTTTTTTCTTGAATAAGTCTGCTTTTATGTAATATTGTGAACATTGAACACTATATCCCAGAAAGCCTTGCGCCAAGGCAAAGCAGGAAGATATTTTTTCGTCTGCAACTTCGTGAATTTAGCCAGAAGGTATGTCTCTTTTACCTTCTTTTTTTACACCCACAAATCTATCTAATTAATTTAAAGCACATTTGAAGTTAGTTCCAACCTTCAAAGTTCACAGCTACGTGTAGATGTATTTCCAAAATCGGTCCTCTTTCAAGTTTCAGAGTACAGTTTACTGATTTAGCAACCGGTAGCGGTTAGCTAGCTAACTTACTTAGCTGTCAGTTTGAAAACCACAACCTCGCTCTTTCCTGCTTGTGTCTTCAGGCCGCTCTGCGCTAGAGAAACCCTGAAATAAGTTGAATCTTCTTGGCCTATTTCAATTTGGCAATGAAATAGCTATTGAGAGTAAGTATCTTCTACTGTAAGACTTTATCGAACTAGTGGCAGTACTACAAATATGGTCCCTCCCTAGTTAGTGAATTGTTTGTAATCAATACAACCCACAGTTCAGTGTCATTTGGTTAATATCTGAGATCAATGGTTCTAAACCTGTTTGGGCTTCAATGTCATTAACAACACCTTAGATCATTGAAGTCCATACAAGTATTTTTAGCTACTCAACAACACTTATCCTGGTCTTTAATTAAACATGTAAATAGTTAGTGGATTTGTAGACTTCTCTAGTTTGTAGTAGAGATTGTAAAAACACTATAGTAGAGAAGATGGTATCGAGTAATGACATTGTCTCAGTCTCAACTGTTCCAGGGTGAAATGAATAGCCTAGTTCCCTGAGTAAACAAAAGTATTTTATTCTAACTCAATCACCACCATCTGTGGAGGGTGAGGCAGAGGCGTCTGAGCTCACACTGCTCTGGGTATTTTTATAAAGTGGTCATGTGAAACTACAGACAACAAATGAGAGATGTCTACTGTCTTGTCTTCCTGGGCCACAAGATGAAGGGCTGGTCTGTGTCTATCGAGTCATGGTTTATCCTCCACTATGGGTAGCACTATTATAGAGTGGTATTTATTAGACTGTTTTACAACTGAGAAGACGGCATGTTATTAAATATAGAAGAATACAAGTTTTGAATGTTGAAAACTGACCATCTGGACCAGTTAAACTTGCAATGAAATCTATCTATGCCAGATTTTTTCCCCCAGTGTTGGTGGTAAGGGTAGCATGGGGCGGGGGGACGCACTGCTGCTAAATTAATATAATTGAAATAGTGTATGCTATTTTACTGTCCATCGCTGTACTTTCACTCGGTCCCCCCTCAGTCTCCTAGTGTGATATTGAAGGGTTTTGCTAGGAAACATTTCAGGGGAAATATACAGTTTTTCTAGTAGGCAGGTACAGTAATGTGTTACTGGTGCTTGGTGCATGTTGCTCGAGTTCCTTCCTCTTATGACTTGGTTAGTTTCTCTCTTTTCCAGACCCACCTCTGTCCTTTTTATCTTTACCACAACTACCAATGCAACACTGTCTAGTTAGAATACCATGCTACTACTAGGACTACATAGCCAGGTCACAGAATCTTCTGTCCATCACCAAATTTCACTTGATATTTAACATAACTAATGCAAAAATTTGTCAACTGTTCTCTGATTCTTTGTGTCCACAGGAGTGTGTTGCTCAGGCCCTGGGGAGAGTGGTCTGTGTCAGTGTGTGTTACAGAAACACCAGCAGTGAGTGTATGTCTGTCTGTAATCTGCTTCCGCCGGCTGTTTGTGGCATCGGCTGTGAAGTGAACAGGAAGACAGAGGGTTGAAAAGAGAGAAAAAGAAAGAAAGAGAAGAGAGAGGAAGCTGCCGTCAGCATGACTGAGTTCTGGGTGTGTTTCAGCTGCTGCATTGGAGAGCAGCCTCAGCCTGTGAGTACACACACATACATACACACAAGAAATCACTGTTTTGTTTACTCCTGATCTTTCAGTCTATGAAGTGTGGACACTAAAGGTCAAGGTCCTAGATACTGAAATAGAACCAGGCCTTCTCATCTTCTGTACTTCTTATCAGCCTGTGTGTGAGTGTCTGTTCATAAAGCAGTTGACTGTTGTTGCCTTTAGTAATACTACAATTTCATTAATGCTTTACAGAAGAGGCGGCGGAGGATAGACCGTTCAATGATCGGAGAACCAACCAACTTTGTTCACACAACACACGTAGGCTCAGGAGACATGGGCGTTGGGCTCTCATCAGTACGTACTGACCACCTACCCTCACACAGAAAACAGAGCCTTATGTCATATCAACTAGGTAAAGATTCCAAGCAGTTACAAACCGTTATCCAAGTCTTCTGTTCATTATGACTGTGTGTATGTATAGGTGAACTCAGTTCAGGCCCAGATGAAATCTAAAGGAGGTTATCAAGGAGGGTCTGAGAGCAATCAGGAATAATGAGGTGAGACACTTGCTGTTATAATGTGTTACTATTGTGTTACTACTGTAATATCAACGTGTTATCAGTACTGTGTTAATACTATGATCTCAACGTGTTATCAGTACTGTGTTGCTACTGTGATATCAGTACTTTGTTACCGGCCAACAGCTCTGCACCCCCCGCAGCAACTGGCCCAAGACCCCCCCCCCCCCCCCTCAGCTGGGCTAGACAATCTGGACCCTCTCTTTCTAAAATTATCCACCGCCATTGTCGCAACCCCTATTACTAGTCTGTTAAACCTCCCTTTCGTATCATCTGAGATTCCTAAAGATTGGAAAGCTGCCGCGGTCATCCCCCTCTTCAAAGGGGGAGACACTCTAGACCCACACTGTTACAGACCTATATCCATCCTGCCCTGCCTTTCTAAAGTGTTCAAAAGCCAAGTGAACAAACAGATCACCAATCATTTCGAATCCCACCGTACCTTCTCCGCTGTGCAATCTGGTTCCTGAGCTGGTCAAGTGAGCACCTCAGCCACACTCAAGGTCCTAAACGATATCATAACCACCATCGATAAAAGACAGTACTGTGCAGCTGACTTCATCGTCCTGGCCAAGGCTTTCGACTCTGTCAATCACCGTATTCTGCCAGGTCGCAGTTGCAAATGAGAACTTGTTCTCAACTAGCCTACAGTGAGGGAAATAAGTATTTGATCCCCTGCTGACTTTGTACATTTGCCCACTGACAAAGAAATGATCAGTCTGTAATTTTAATGGTAGGTTTATTTGAACAGTGAGAGACAGAATAACAACAAAAAAATCCAGAAAAACACATGCCAAAAATGTTATAAATTGATTTGCATTTTAATGAGGGAAATAAGTATTTGACCCCTCTGCAAAACATGACTTAGTACTTGGTGGCAAAACCCTTGTTGGCAATCACAGAGGTCAGACGTTTCTTGTAGTTGGCCACCAGGTTTGCACACATCTCCGGAGGGATTTTGTCCCACTCCTCTTTGCAGATCTTCTCCAAGTCATTAAGGTTTCGAGGCTGACATTTAGCAACTCGAACCTTCAGCTCCCTCCACAGATTTTCTATGGGATTAAGGTCTGGAGACTGGCTAGGCTACTCCAGGACCTTCATGTGCTTCTTCTTGAGCCACTACTTTGTTGCCTTGGCCGTGTGTTTTGGGTCATTGTCATGCTGGAATACCCATCTACGACCCATTTTCAATGCCCTGGTTGAGGGAAGGAGGTTCTCACCCAAGATTTGACGGCACATGGCCCCGTCCATCGTCCCTTTGATGCGGTAAAGTTGTTCTGTCCCCTTAGCAGAAAAACACCCCCAAAGCATAATGTTTCCACCTCCATGTTTGACGGTGGGGATGGTGTTCTTGGGGTCATAGGCAGCATTCCTTCTCCTCGAAACACGGCGAGTTGAGTTGATGCCAAAGAGCTCAATTTTGGTCTCATCTGAACACAACACTTTCACCCAGTTGTCCTCTGAATCATTCAGATGTTCATTGGCAAACTTCAGACAGGCATGTATATGTGCTTTCTTGTTTTCTTGTTGACTATGGTCCCAGCTGCCTTGAGATCATTGACAAGATCCTCCCGCGTAGTTCTGGGCTGATTCTCATGATCATTGCAACTCCACGAGGTGAGATCTTGCATGGAGCCCCAGGCCGAGGGAGATTGACAGTTCTTATGTGTTTCTTCCATTTGCAAATAATCGCACCAACTATTTTCACCTTCTCACCAAGCTGCTTGGCGATGGTCTTGTAGCCCATTCCAGTCTACATTCTTGTCCCTGACAGCCTTGGAGAGCTCTTTGGTCTTGGCCATGGTGGAGAGTTTGGAATCTGATTGATTGCTTCTGTGGACAGGTGTCTTTTATACAGGTAACAAACTGAGATTAGGAGCACTCCCTTTGAGTGTGCTCCTAATCTCAGCTCGTTACCTGTATAAAAGACACCTGGGAGCCAGAAATCTTTCTGATTGAGAGGGGGTCAAATACTTATTTCCCTCATTAAAATGCAAATCAATTTATAACATTTTTGACATGCGTTTTTCTGGATTTTTTTAGTTGTTATTCTGTCTATCACTGTTCAAATAAACCTACCATTAAAATTATAGACGGATCATTACTTTGTCAGTGGGCAAATGTACAAAATCAGCAGGGGATCAAATACTTTTTTCCCCTCACTGTTCCTGGTTAAATAAAGGTGAAATAAAACATTCTTATTGGCAGACTCAACAGCCTTGGTTTCTCAAATGATTGCCTCGCCTGGTTTACCAACTACTTCTCTGATAGAGTTCAGTGTGTCAAATTGGAGGGCCTGTTGTCCGGACCTCTGGCAGTCTCTATGGGGGTGCCACAGGGTTCAATTCTCAGGCCGACTTTTTTCTCTGTATTTATCAATGATGTTGCTCTTGCTGCTGGTAAATTGTAATTATTTCGCCACTATGGCCTATTTATTGCCTTACCTCCTTACTTCATTTGCACACACTGTATACAGATTTTCTATTGTGTTATTGACTGTACGTTTGTTTATCCCATGTGTAACTCTGTGTTTTTGTCGCACTGCTTTGCTTTATCTTGGCCAGGTCGCTGTTGTAAATAAGAACTTGTTATCAACTGGCCTACCTGGTTAAATAAAGGTGAAATAAATAAAAAGACTACTGTGATATCAACGTGTTCAGTACTGTTACTACTGATATCAACGTGTTTTCAGTACTATTGCTACTGATATCAACGTGTTTTCAGTACTGTGTTGCTACAGTGATGTCAACGTGTTATCAGTACCGTGTTGCTACAGTGATGTCAACGTGTTATCAGTACCGTGTTGCTACAGTGATGTCAACGTGTTATCAGTACCGTGTTGCTACAGTGACGTCAACGTGTTACCAGTACCGTGTTGCTACAGTGATGTCAACGTGTTATCAGTACCGTGTTGCTACAGTGATGTCAACGTATTATCAGTACCGTGTCGCTACAGTGATGTCAACGTGTTATCACTACTGTGTTGCTACAGTGACGTCAACGTGTTATCAGTACCGTGTTGCTACAGTGATGTCAACGTGTTATCAGTACCGTGTTGCTACAGTGACGTCAACGTGTTATCAGTACCGTGTTGCTATAGTGATGTCAACGTGTTATCACTACCGTGTTGCTACAGTGATGTCAACGTGTTATCACTACCGTGTTGCTACAGTGATGTCAACGTGTTATCACTACCGTGTTGCTACAGTGATGTCAACGTGTTATCACTACCGTGTTGCTACAGTGATGTCAACGTGTTATCACTATCGTGTTGCTACAGTGATGTCAACGTGTTATCAGTAGTGTTGCTACAGTGATGACGTGTTATCAGTAGTGTTGCTACAGTGATGTCAACGTGTTATCACTACCGTGTTGCTACAGTGATGTCAACGTGTTATCACTACCGTGTTGCTACAGTGATGTCAATGTGTTATCAGTAGTGTTGCTACAGTGATGTCAACGTGTTATTAGTACCGTGTTGCTACAGTGATGTCAATGTGTTATCAGTAGTGTTGCTACAGTGATGTCAATGTGTTATCAGTACCGTGTTGCTACAGTGATGTCAATGTGTTATCAGTAGTGTTGCTACAGTGATGTCCGCGTGTTATCAGTAGTGTTGCTACAGTGATGTCAACATGTTATCAGTAGTGTTGCTACAGTGATGTCAACATGTTATCACTACCGTGTTGCTACAGTGATGTCAACATGTTATCAGTACCGTGTTAACATGCTCCTTGTGTCTACGAAAGCTTCATTCAACGTAAATTTGCCAGCTGCATATACACTGCTTTACATGAATGTGATGTGTATTATTTGTCCACAGACCGATAAGAAGCCTGTGCTAACTACTGCTGTAGATCTGAAGAGGAGGCGTTGTAAAGACTCTTACCTGAACCAGACAAAGGACCAAACAATGAAACCACCCAGGAACGTGTATATAATTCATTTATATTAAATCACTGCTATCTGTCTGTCTGCCATGCTGTTGCACTGTAATAGTAGAAAACGGATCACAATCGTGTGTGTGTGTGTGTGTGCGCCTGTGTGAACAAATGTTTTACTCAACTGTTCAGGAGTGTGTGGTCGTGTTTTTAGGCCTTGCCTGTATTTATAGTCGGATTTGTGGAAAAATTACCTTTCATGTGGTGGCTGGGCCATTGTGGAGATATGAGGCACATGATTAGTAGTATCTGCTTCATTATCAAATCATAAACTACAGACTTGAAATGTCTATCTGTTTGTGTCCCAAATGGAACCCTAGTCCTTATATAGTGTGCTACTTTTGACCAGAGACACATGGGCCCTGGTCAAAAATAGTGCACTACATAGGGCATAGGTTGAAATTGGGGACAGAGACCATGTTAACCGCTTTATTCTGTTAAACATCCCATGTTCTTTGAGTTGCCTTCAGGAGTAAGTAAAGAATGCTGTTTTCCAATAAACTTGAAATGTGTAGGTAGGGCACACTGGACCATTTTGTTTCTTGTACACTTGTTCAGAAGCTTTTAAGCTTTTGTATTGATTTCGGCCAATGTGTTTTTATACATGTAGTATTTTTCTCATTCATTAGCTAGAATCTTAATAAAAAAATGTTCTATGCCATCTTAGAGAAGTCTTTCTTTGTCAGGTTTGACTAGCTATATATGATCGTCCTCTCCTGGAACACTCAAATGGCACCCTATATTCCCTATATAGTGCACTACTACCATATGGACCCTGGCCAAAAGTAGTGCACTATAAAGGAAATGGTGCAATTTGGGAAACATAATCAGTTTAATGACCCATCACTATGATAAGTAGATGTTATTAACACTTACCCCCTTCCATGGTCAATATGTGGACAAGGAGAAAATCTTGTCGTTTTGACCCGCCTCCTCAAAACCCATTGGAGAAGGTCAGAGAGTAGGGACCCTGGGCTTTCTCGTCCAATGGATTTTGAGGAGTCGAGGAGAGGACGCAAGGAGTATGCATTTAGATTCTACCACTGTCATCTGGCATGACTTTGACATTTGACTCACAAACCAGAGACAGGCTGTGGGTTGAAATGCTGCATTCAAAACAACTGGGATCTCAGGGATCTCTCACTTCTGAATGGTCAACCAACTTGGAATTCCATGTCGGAAACTAGGCCATCTTTCTAGAGCTCCTTCTTCTGACCTGAAGATCACTGACGTCATGATTTGACAGCGTTTTTTCCCCAGTTGTCTTGAAAGCACAATAATCATAGTCATTGGTTGTAATGGATGCCTTAGTTTCCCTCTACACTCACAAACAGAAGGTGTAACCAGACACATCACAGGTGAACTATCTTGGGTTAGTTATAATTACCTTCGGTAAACTTGAAGACAGTTACATAAACATTTCCCATGATATTGAAACTGAGAAGAGATATTGACATCTAATGATACGGAAACAATGAAAGCATTGATAAAATGCAGTGCATGTCAGCGTTTGCCAAGATTTGGTCAGCTATCACGAGATCCACCAGCATGAGGAACCGGAAGGGAATGGCTAACTAAAAAACGATGATGCGAGTACAATAAAAGGGACGATATTGAAACTAATGGTGTGCCAAACCACCGATTATAGTTTTTTTTTCTTGTGAATACGATTTTTACTCAATTCCGTATGTTACCGACATGGCAAAAACTCCGTGGATTATTATTTTATCAGTCATTCTCCGGTCATCTCAGGTAAAATAGGCAGTTAGCTGTTATGCTAGCTAAAGCTAGCTAGTTAGCTCACGGTATTTATCATAACAGTACAGAGATAGATGTAGCTAGCTAGCAAGCAAGCCAGGTCCAACTATGTCGACAACTATGTGATATTTATTTCACAAATAATATTGACAACTGGATAATATCACCTTTACAATTGTCATTTCGAGTGTCTATCCTGTTAGGCAAGTTTGCCATGTTAATGTAGCTAGCTAGCCAATCGCCACCAGCTAAGTTTGGCAGCTGAGTTCTTTCATGGCTTGTCTATGGGGAAGTACCCAACTTTCCAGGCAAGCTTCAGAGTGGAACAGATACTGACAGTGTAATGAAAAAGTGTTACACAGCTAACACTGATCAGTCTCTGAACAAACGATATGTTGTTGTTTCTTATACTTTGTTTACTTTGAAATACATGTTGGTTGTATGTATTTCACTTAGTTACTGTTTTTATTCCACACAGGTGATCTGTCAAGAGGCAATCTTGCACATCTCAAATGGAGCCACAGATAAAGAATACTGCCTGGTCTACAACTCCCTATGGACCAACCTGTCACTCTCACTCAGCGCTGCTGTAAGTCCAGTACAACAACGTCACCATTCTGATATTCAGCTGCCCTATGCCCCCATTTGCTCCAGCTTCAACTGTGTTAGAGTTTAGTATCTGTTGGTGAACCCACAGAACTTTGTGAACCTCACCTGACATCCAGCCTGCTGTTAGGTGGCTCTGGGATTCAGCCTTGCTACAGTGACAATACATCATAGCTATTAATATATGGATTGTCTAACTGTACCTGTTGTCCTGTGTTAGACTGCGTATCCCCTGGTGAACTTGTCGTCCAGGCTACTGTGTAGCTCTGCAGGGGTGAGCCCAGCCATAGTGAGAGGCAAGGCAGTGGTGGTCATGAGAGGGGGGTGTAACTTCAGCCAGAAGGCTGAGATAGCCCAAGACCTGGGGGCTGCCGCTCTGATCGTTGCCAGCACTAAACCTATGGTAATACTTTGATAATGGATCTACAATGTATTTACAATATATCAATAGTGTTACCTCCAATGTGTTTATGATGCAACACTTAATTTACATCTATGGCATAACATGATAGGCCTACATCTTTGTGTGTTCTTTTTAAGACGTGTTTTGTTTTATCTCTCATTTGATTGCTTCTAAAGAGTCCCCCGGGAGCCAATGTGACAGAGTATGAGAAGGTCCAGATTCCGCTGGCTCTGATGAGATACATGGACTTCCTGGACGCACAGAATGTGAGTTCTCTGATACTGTAGGTCCTCTGGTATAGAGGTCACTACAACTCACTATAAGATATGGTATAGTGCTTATTCATGCCTTCTAATTGACTTGTCATCTACAGTATTTCTTTCAATCAATAAGAATAGACACGAGACACTAGTGTGTGTGTGTGTGTGTGTGTCTCAGGTGTGTTAGTGTTTGATCTCTCTGTGTTTCTCCAGGTGTTTGGTGAGGAGATGCAGGTTAGGCTGTATGCCCCGGCGGTGCCTGTGTTTGATGCCAGCATTGTGGTCATGCTTCTCATAGGAGTGGTGACTGTTGCTCTGGGAGGCTACTGGAGCGGAGCCTGTGAGAGGTCAGACACACACAGGTTTCTTTATTTCCTTCGGAAAGGACAGCCATGCATGCTGTCCACTCTTCAGCCACTCTACACTCTGTGTAACAGTATGTGTGTTGTGTGTGTCTGTGTGTCAGAGAGAGGCTGAGTGCGTCTCGAGGAAGAGGAGGAGAGGAGAAGAGTGACAGTGGGGACTTGGCTCTGTACTCTCCCCTAAAGGTGGTCATTTTTGTAGGTCTGATGTGTCTGATGCTGGTACTCATGTACTTCTTCTACAAGTACCTGGGTGAGTCTTTCACTCTGGACAAACACTGATTAATACATTTTCATAACGTATTACGTTTATTAACAGTTTATTAACAGTTTTATATGCAAAGCAAACATACCACCCCAGAAGTTGTTAGACACTCAGTGATCGTCTCATAATGAGTTCGTTCAGGAGTATTTTGACACTTAGTGTGTGTGTGTGTTTTCCAGTGTATGTGATCATCGCCATATTCTGCTTAGCGTCAGCCACCGCCCTCTTCAGCTGTCTGGACGCCCTGTTGGACCTGGCCAAGTGTAGCCCCATGAGGTACACATACACACCACACACAGAGAGTCACCATTTTCCTGGGGTTTTCATCCCAATTCAAAAAAAAAAATCCCCATAACAACATAGTCCCCCCCCCCCCCCCCCCCCCCCCAAACAATGAAAACAAAGTATTGTCTGACAAATGTCACAGCTCGTTACAATCATGGTATTTACAGAGACTCAAGGTTTTCTATAGTAACAACGTACAGTATGATTTCACTGTTCCACATACATCTGTCCTCCCTGTCTGTTTCTCTGTCTGTTCCATAGACATCTGTCCTCCCTGTCAGTTTCTCTGTCTGTTCCATAGACATCTGTCCTCCCTGTCTGTTTCTCTGTCTGTTCCATAGACATCTGTCCTCCCTGTCAGTTTTTCTGTCTGTTCCATAGACATCTGTCCTCCCTGTCTGTTTCTCTGTCTGTTCCACATACATCTGTCCTCCCTGTCAGTTTCTCTGTCTGTTCCACATACATCTGTCCTCCCTGTCAGTTTCTCTGTCTGTTCCATAGACATCTGTCCTCCCTGTCAGTTTCTCTGTCTGTTCCATAGACATCTGTCCTCCCTGTCTGTTTCTCTGTCTGTTCCACATACATCTGTCCTCCCTGTCAGTTTCTCTGTCTGTTCCACATACATCTGTCCTCCCTGTCAGTTTCTCTGTCTGTTCCATAGACATCTGTCCTCCCTGTCAGTTTCTCTGTCTGTTCCATAGACATCTGTCCTCCCTGTCAGTTTCTCTGTCTGTTCCATAGACATCTGTCCTCCCTGTCAGTTTCTCTGTCTGTTCCATAGACATCTGTCCTCCCTGTCTGTTTCTCTGTCTGTTCCATAGACATCTGTCCTCCCTGTCAGTTTCTCTGTCTGTTCCATAGACATCTGCCTTCCGTCTGTTCATCTGTCTGTCATAAACAACTCATAGGTCATAGTTTCATATGGAAGTTTTGAGAAGTAAAAAATAAAGAAGTGAATCAGACACATACCAGTCTCCTTGAACATCTCTCTCTCTCACACACACACACACACACACATGCAGACCTTTCTGTGGTTGCTTGCGGTCTTTCTCTCTTCTCTCATGTGTGTTGTGTTCTTCCAGTGTGACGGTCCTGGGTGGGAGTGTATCTGTGAGGTCGGTGCTGCTGTCTGCTGTGTGTGTCACTGTAGCCGTGGTCTGGGGAGTCTACAGGAACGAGGACAGGTACTGTCCGTCTCTCTCTCACGCACACACACTGACACACACACACACTGACACATCCCTTGGGAATTCTGTGGGTGGGACAGGAAGCAGGAAGTGGTGTTTGGGGTGAGGGAGTCTGGAGGACTCGGACGTCATCAGCAGAGTAGAGGTGTGTTGTTGCTGTTAGTTTTAGTTTAGTTCAGCATCACTCACTGCCTCATTGACTCTGACTACTGTCTCTGAATGTGTCTCAAATGGTTGGTATAGTGCTACTTATGCTGGTCAAAAGTAGTGCACTTGTAGGGTGCAATTTGAGACTCACATTCTGACAGACAGAAACTCTTAGTCTCTCTAATTTCCAATAACAGAATAACATCATGGTGGGTAATGTTTGTGTGTGTATTCATACAGGCCAATGACTGTCCTTAGACCTTAGCACAGTAGAAGTATTAGTGGACAGGATAATTAAATGTCCCCAGTCTACAACAGCAACACACGGTCCACAGCTAATCTCCTATGAAACCTTTCCATGAGCGAAAGCATGGTGGATAATTCTAATGTTCTAGAGAATGTGGTTTCACTTCCCTTTCCACCCCCACACATTATAACTCACTCAGATTATACATTTACTCATTCACTGGATCTTTACTTGGAAAATGCTCCCATTTTTGCATTTATAAAACTCAAACTAAAACTAAACTAACAATGAATTCCTGGGCCATTTCAGGGTCAAGCACAGGAACCATTGTCAATGGTTGTCCTCATGTTTGTGAGGATGCTAAGCTTGACATGCACTTTATAACCTTTTTCTTTATTCCCTTTATTTAATCAGTTTGGTTATATTTAATAGTTAGTTGACAGGCTGAAGTGTGTTGTTGAAAAAAATGAAGACTTGTACTCTACTTTATTGGCAGGTGGATCTGGATCCTGCAGGACCTCCTGGGTGTGGCCTTCTGTCTCAACTTCCTGAAGACCATCTCACTGTCCAACTTCAAGGTGAAATCATCACTCTGACCCTCTGATTTCTCATCTTCAGTCACAAAGAGGGCCACTCTCTGGCTGAGGTTGGACACGTCCATAGAAATAGATCACAACTTGGAAATAAACTGTTTTTACATTGACATACACATTGAGGACTTCCACCATTTTAAAGTAGTCAACTGGGTGGGATCAGCCAATGAATTATACTTGTGAGCAAACATTCCATAACTGCAGGTGGCAGTAGATCACCAACCTTGACTTTATACCTGTTCAGACAACACACTCCAAGTAGCAGTATGCACCATTTCAGTCTGTTTACCAACTCATAGAAGTAGTAGAAGAAAAAGTACTACTTCAAAATGGAGATGGCCTCAATGGCGCTGCCTATACTCTCACAGACGCCATAACGGGTCAGGTAAAAATATGTTGTCTAACTAAGTCTATGGACACGTCTCTAAACA
Organism: Oncorhynchus clarkii lewisi; assembly: GCF_045791955.1. NCBI lineage: Eukaryota > Metazoa > Chordata > Actinopteri > Salmoniformes > Salmonidae > Oncorhynchus > Oncorhynchus clarkii. The sequence continues at coordinate 30,857,925 of NC_092172.1, read as the reverse complement.
TCTGTTCTCTCTTTCCCTCTCTCTTTCTTCTCTCCCCCCCTCACCTCTCCCCCTCACCTGTCTTCCCCTCAACTGACTTCCATTCCATCCCTCCTCCACCCCCCCTCTCTCTCCCCCTCACCTGTCTCCCCCTCACCTGACTTCCATTCCATCCCCCCTCTCTCTCCCCCTCTCTCTCCCCCTCTCTCCCCCTCACCTCTCCCCCTCACCTGTCTTCCCCTCAACTGACTTCCATTCCATCCCTCCTCCACCCCTCACCTGTCTTCCCCTCACCTGTCTTCCCCTCACCTGTCTTCCCCTCATCTGTCTCCCCCTCACCTGTCTCCCCCTCAACTGACTTCCATTCCATCCCTCCTCCACCCCCCTCTCTCTCCCCCTCTCAGATCTGTGTGATCCTGTTGAGTCTGCTGCTGTTATATGATGTGTTCTTTGTCTTCATCACTCCTCTGTTCATGCCGGTGAGTCACTTTCCCCGTTAAATACAGGGCAATGTTATTGTCCTATTTTTTTTACTAGAAAGGTTAAATACATTGTCCCACGTTTTAAATGTTTTATATTTACAGAATGGAGAGAGCATCATGGTCCAAGTGGCCCTGGGTCCAGATGCAGCAGGAGAGAAGGTAACCACTCATCTGTCTGCCTGTCTGTCTGTGCCTGCCTGCCTGCCTGTCTGCCTGTATGTCTCTCTCTCTGTGTCTGTCAACTTGAATCTTCAATCTGTGAATGTTAAGATGGCTTGATTAACAATCAGTAGGGTCAGGAGTTTTCCTTGACTGAGTGTTCCCCGACCCAGTAAACACTCCTGCCCCTAACTAGAATCAGGCTACGTAGCTGGGATCTCCTCTGCTGTGTACCGTTGCAGCATTGTGGTGTAGATTAGATTCCCCTCTGGGTCTGAATGGCTGACTGTCTGAGGATGCATCCCAAATGGCACCCTATTCCTTACCTAGTGCATTACTTTTGACCAGAGCGCTATGGGCCCTGATTAAAAGTAGTGCGCTATGTAGGGAATAGACTGCCATTTGGGATGCAAACTGACTGCGTCTGGTTGGGGTGTTCTGTCTCGACGCAGGGTAACACGGTGGAGGTGCCAGCCGAACCCTCGACTCCATATGAGAAAGTAAGACCCCAGCTTTACTACTCAGCTTCATATGTACTGTTAATTATCATATCAATTCATCTCTTTACTACACAGCTTCATATGTACTGTTAATTATCAATTCATCTCTTTACTACTCAGCTTCATATGTACTGTTAATTATCATATCATCTCTTTACTACTCAGCTTCATATGTACTGTTAATTATCATATCATCTCTTTACTACACAGCTTCATATGTACTGTTAATTATCATATCATCTCTTTACTACTCAGCTTCATATGTACTGTTAATTATCATATCATCTCTTTACTACACAGCTTCATATGTACTGTTAATTATCATATCATCTCTTTACTACTCAGCTTCATATGTACTGTTAATTATCATATCATCTCTTTACTACACAGCTTCATATGTACTGTTAATTATCATATCATCTCTTTACTACTCAGCTTCAAATGTACTGTTAATTATCATATCATCTCTTTACTACTCAGCTTCATATGTACTGTTAATTATCATATCATCTCTTTACTACTCAGCTTCATATGTACTGTTAATTATCATATCATCTCTTTACTACACAGCTTCATATGTACTGTTAATTATCATATCATCTCTTTACTACTCAGCTTCAAATGTACTGTTAATTATCATATAATCTCTTTACTACTCAGCTTCAAATGTACTGTTAATTATCATATCATCTCTTTACTACTCAGCTTCATATGTACTGTTAATTATCATATCATCTCTTTACTACACAGCTTCATATGTAATGTTAATTATCATATCATATCATCTCTTTACTACACAGCTTCATATGTACTGTTAATTATCATATCAATTCATCTCTTTACTACTCAGCTTCATATGTACTGTTAATTATCATATCATCTCTTTACTACACAGCTTCATATGTAATGTTAATTATCATATCATATCATCTCTTTACTACACAGCTTCATATGTACTGTTAATTATCATATCAATTCATCTCTTTACTACTCAGCTTCATATGTACTGTTAATTATCATATCATCTCTTTACTACACAGCTTCATATGTACTGTTAATTATCATATCATCTCTTTACTACACAGCTTCATATGTACTGTTAATTATCATATAATCTCTTTACTACTCAGCTTCATATGTACTGTTAATTATCATATCATCTCTTTACTACTCAGCTTCATATGTACTGTTAATTATCATATCATCTCTTTACTACACAGCTTCATATGTACTGTTAATTATCATATCATCTCTTTACTACACAGCTTCATATGTACTGTTAATTATCATATCATCTCTTTACTACACAGCTTCATATGTGCTGTTAATTATCAATTCATCTCTTTACTACACAGCTTCATATGTACTGTTAATTATCATATAATCTCTTTACTACTCAGCTTCAAATGTACTGTTAATTATCATATCATCTCTTTACTACTCAGCTTCATATGTACTGTTAATTATCATATCATCTCTTTACTACTCAGCTTCATATGTACTGTTAATTATCAATTCATCTCTTTACTACTCAGCTTCATATGTGCTGTTAATTATCATATCAATTCATCTCTTTACTACACAGCTTCATATGTACTGTTAATTATCATATCAATTCATCTCTTTACTACACAGCTTCATATGTACTGTTAATTATCATATCATATCATCTCTTTACTACACAGCTTCATATGTACTGTTAATTATCATATCATCGCTTTACTACTCAGCTTCATATGTACTGTTAATTATCATATCAATTCATCTCTTTACTACTCAGCTTCCTATGTACTGTTAATTATCATATCATCTCTTTACTACTCAGCTTCATATGTACTGTTAATTATCAATTCATCTCTTTACTACTCAGCTTCATATGTACTGTTAATTATCATATCATCTCTTTACTACTCAGCTTCATATGTACTGTTAATTATCATATCATCTCTTTACTACTCAGCTTCAAATGTACTGTTAATTATCATATCATCTCTTTACTACTCAGCTTCATATGTACTGTTAATTATCATATCATCTCTTTACTACTCAGCTTCATATGTACTGTTAATTATCATATAATCTCTTTACTACACAGCTTCATATGTACTGTTAATTATCATATCAATTCATCTCTTTACTACACAGCTTCATATGTACTGTTAATTATCATATCATCTCTTTACTACACAGCTTCATATGTACTGTTAATTATCATATCAATTCATCTCTTTACTACACAGCTTCATATGTACTGTTAATTATCATATCATCTCTTTACTACTCAGCTTCCTATGTACTGTTAATTATCATATCATCTCTTTACTACTCAGCTTCATATGTACTGTTAATTATCATATCAATTCATCTCTTTACTACACAGCTTCATATGTACTGTTAATTATGATATCATCTCTTTACTACTCAGCTTCATATGTACTGTTAATTATCATATCAATTAATCTCTTTACTACACAGCTTCATATGTACTGTTAATTATCATATCAATTCATCTCTTTACTACTCAGCTTCATATGTACTGTTAATTATCATATCATCTCTTTACTACTCAGCTTCATATGTACTGTTAATTATCAATTCATCTCTTTACTACTCAGCTTCATATGTACTGTTAATTATCATATCATCTCTTTACTACTCAGCTTCATATGTACTGTTAATTATCATATCAATTCATCTCTTTACTACACAGCTTCATATGTACTGTTAATTAATAAAATCAATTCATCTCTTTACTACTCAGCTTCATATGTACTGTTAATTATCATATCAATTCATCTCTTTACTACACAGCTTCATATGTACTGTTAATTATCATATCAATTCATCTCTTTACTACTCAGCTTCATATGTACTGTTAATTATCAATTTATCTCTTTACTACTCAGCTTCATATGTACTGTTAATTATCATATCTCTTTACTACACAGCTTCATATGTACTGTTAATTATCATATCATCTCTTTACTACACAGCTTCATATGTACTGTTAATTATCAATTCATCTCTTTACTACTCAGCTTCATATGTACTGTTAATTATCATATCATCTCTTTACTACACAGCTTCATATGTACTGTTAATTATCATATCAATTCATCTCTTTACTACTCAGCTTCATATGTACTGTTAATTATCATATCATCTCTTTACTACACAGCTTCATATGTACTGTTAATTATCAATTCATCTCTTTACTACTCAGCTTCATATGTACTGTTAATTATCATATCAATTCATCTCTTTACTACTCAGCTTCATATGTACTGTTAATTATCAATTCATCTCTTTACTACTCAGCTTCATATGTACTGTTAATTATCATATCTCTTTACTACACAGCTTCATATGTACTGTTAATTATCAATTCATCTCTTTACTACTCAGCTTCATATGTACTGTTAATTATCATATCATCTCTTTACTACACAGCTTCATATGTACTGTTAATTATCATATCAATTCATCTCTTTACTACTCAGCTTCATATGTACTGTTAATTATCATATCATCTCTTTACTACACAGCTTCATATGTACTGTTAATTATCATATCAATTCATCTCTTTACTACTCAGCTTCATATGTACTGTTAATTATCATATCATCTCTTTACTACACAGCTTCATATGTACTGTTAATTATCATATCATCTCTTTACTACTCAGCTTCATATGTACCGTTAATTATCATATCATCTCTTTACTACTCAGCTTCATATGTACTGTTAATTATCATATCATCTCTTTACTACTCAGCTTCATATGTACTGTTAATTATCATATCAATTCATCTCTTTACTACACAGCTTCATATGTACTGTTAATTATCATATCAATTCATCTCTTTACTACTCAGCTTCATATGTACTGTTAATTATCATATCATCTCTTTACTACACAGCTTCATATGTACTGTTAATTATCATATCATCTCTTTACTACACAGCTTCATATGTACTGTTAATTATCATATCATCTCTTTACTACACAGCTTCATATGTACTGTTAATTATCATATCATCTCTTTACTACTCAGCTTCCTATGTACTGTTAATTATCATATCATCTCTTTACTACACAGCTTCATATGTACTGTTAATTATCATATCAATTCATCTCTTTACTACTCAGCTTCATATGTACTGTTAATTATCAATTCATCTCTTTACTACTCAGCTTCATATGTACTGTTAATTATCAATTCATCTCTTTACTACTCAGCTTCATATGTACTGTTAATTATCATATCTCTTTACTACACAGCTTCATATGTACTGTTAATTATCATATCAATTCATCTCTTTACTACACAGCTTCATATGTACTGTTAATTATCATATCATATCATCTCTTTACTACTCAGCTTCATATGTACTGTTAATTATCATATAAATTCATCTCTTTACTACTCAGCTTCATATGTACTGTTAATTATCATATCATCTCTTTACTACACAGCTTCATATGTACTGTTAATTATCATATCAATTCATCTCTTTACTACTCAGCTTCATATGTACTGTTAATTATCATATCATCTCTTTACTACACAGCTTCATATGTACTGTTAATTATCAATTCATCTCTTTACTACTCAGCTTCATATGTACTGTTAATTATCATATCAATTCATCTCTTTACTACTCAGCTTCATATGTACTGTTAATTATCAATTCATCTCTTTACTACTCAGCTTCATATGTACTGTTAATTATCATATCTCTTTACTACACAGCTTCATATGTACTGTTAATTATCAATTCATCTCTTTACTACTCAGCTTCATATGTACTGTTAATTATCATATCATCTCTTTACTACACAGCTTCATATGTACTGTTAATTATCATATCAATTCATCTCTTTACTACTCAGCTTCATATGTACTGTTAATTATCATATCATCTCTTTACTACACAGCTTCATATGTACTGTTAATTATCATATCAATTCATCTCTTTACTACTCAGCTTCATATGTACTGTTAATTATCATATCATCTCTTTACTACACAGCTTCATATGTACTGTTAATTATCATATCATCTCTTTACTACTCAGCTTCATATGTACCGTTAATTATCATATCATCTCTTTACTACTCAGCTTCATATGTACTGTTAATTATCATATCATCTCTTTACTACTCAGCTTCATATGTACTGTTAATTATCATATCAATTCATCTCTTTACTACACAGCTTCATATGTACTGTTAATTATCATATCAATTCATCTCTTTACTACTCAGCTTCATATGTACTGTTAATTATCATATCATCTCTTTACTACACAGCTTCATATGTACTGTTAATTATCATATCATCTCTTTACTACACAGCTTCATATGTACTGTTAATTATCATATCATCTCTTTACTACACAGCTTCATATGTACTGTTAATTATCATATCATCTCTTTACTACTCAGCTTCCTATGTACTGTTAATTATCATATCATCTCTTTACTACACAGCTTCATATGTACTGTTAATTATCATATCAATTCATCTCTTTACTACTCAGCTTCATATGTACTGTTAATTATCAATTCATCTCTTTACTACTCAGCTTCATATGTACTGTTAATTATCAATTCATCTCTTTACTACTCAGCTTCATATGTACTGTTAATTATCATATCTCTTTACTACACAGCTTCATATGTACTGTTAATTATCATATCAATTCATCTCTTTACTACACAGCTTCATATGTACTGTTAATTATCATATCATATCATCTCTTTACTACTCAGCTTCATATGTACTGTTAATTATCATATAAATTCATCTCTTTACTACTCAGCTTCATATGTACTGTTAATTATCATATCATCTCTTTACTACACAGCTTCAAATGTACTGTTAATTATCATATCATCTCTTTACTACTCAGCTTCATATGTACTGTTAATTATCATATCATCTCTTTACTACTCAGCTTCATATGTACTGTTAATTATCATATCAATTCATCTCTTTACTACACAGCTTCATATGTACTGTTAATTATCAATTAATCTCTTTACTACACAGCTTCATATGTACTGTTAATTATCAATTAATCTCTTTACTACTCAGCTTCATATGTACTGTTAATTATCATATCAATTCATCTCTTTACTACTCAGCTTCATATGTACTGTTAATTATCATATCAATTAATCTCTTTACTACACAGCTTCATATGTACTGTTAATTATCATATCAATTAATCTCTTTACTACACAGCTTCATATGTACTGTTAATTATCATATCAATTAATCTCTTTACTACACAGCTTCATATGTACTGTTAATTATCATATCATCTCTTTACTACACAGCTTCATATGTACTGTTAATTATCATATCAATTCATCTCTACTACACAGCTTCATATGTACTGTTAATTATCATATCAATTCATCTCTTTACTACACAGCTTCATATGTACTGTTAATTATCATATCAATTCATCTCTTTACTACACAGCTTCATATGTACTGTTAATTATCATATCATCTCTTTACTACTCAGCTTCATATGTACTGTTAATTATCATATCATCTCTTTACTACACAGCTTCATATGTACTGTTAATTATCATATCATCTCTTTACTACTCAGCTTCATATGTACTGTTAATTATCATATCATTTCATCTCTTTACTACTCAGCTTCATATGTACTGTTAATTATCATATCATCTCTTTACTACTCAGCTTCATATGTACTGTTAATTATCATATCAATTCATCTCTTTACTACTCAGCTTTTTATGTACTGTTAATTATCATATCAATTCATCTCTTTACTACACAGCTTCATATGTACTGTTAATTATCATATAAATGAATCTCTTTACTACACAGCTTCATATGTACTGTTAATTATCATATCAATTCATCTCTTTACTACTCAGCTTCATATGTACTGTTAATTATCATATCAATTCATCTCTTTACTACACAGCTTCATATGTACTGTTAATTATCATATCATCTCTTTACTACACAGCTTCATATGTACTGTTAATTATCATATCAATTCATCTCTTTACTACACAGCTTCATATGTACTGTTAATTATCATATCATCTCTTTACTACTCAGCTTCATATGTACTGTTAATTATCATATCAATTCATCTCTTTACTACACAGCTTCATGTGTACTGTTAATTATCATATCAATTCATCTCTTTACTACACAGCTTCATATGTACTGTTAATTATCATATCATCTCTTTACTACTCAGCTTCATATGTACTGTTAATTATCATATCAATTCATCTCTTTAGTACACAGCTTCATATGTACTGTTAATTATCATATCAATTCATCTCTTTACTACTCAGCTTCATATGTACTGTTAATTATATCAATTCATCTCTTTACTACACAGCTTCATATGTACTGTTAATTATCATATCATCTCTTTACTACTCAGCTTCATATGTACTGTTAATTATCATATCAATTCATCTCTTTACTACACAGCTTCATATGTACTGTTAATTATCAGATAATCTCTTTACTACTCAGCTTCATATGTACTGTTAATTATCATATCATCTCTTTACTACTCAGCTTCATATGTACTGTTAATTATCATATCATCTCTTTACTACTCAGCTTCATATGTACTGTTAATTATCAGATAATCTCTTTACTACTCAGCTTCATATGTACTGTTAATTATCATATCAATTCATCTCTTTACTACACAGCTTCATATGTACTGTTAATTATCATATCAATTCATCTCTTTACTACTCAGCTTCATATGTACTGTTAATTATCATATCATCTCTTTACTACACAGCTTCATATGTACTGTTAATTATCAGATAATCTCTTTACTACTCAGCTTCATATGTACTGTTAATTATCATATCAATTCATATCTTTACTACACAGCTTCATATGTACTGTTAATTATCATATCATCTCTTTACTACTCAGCTTCATGGTTTAGAGCTATATGTTGTTAGTTTTACAAAGACATTGTTTAAAAACAATGACGTAAAACAGCCATTTATGTTATGCTGCGGTAAGACAGTTCTACTAATTTCATAAGGTTAATTCTTATTCTTGTATTCTTCAAGAATAAATGGGCATTTATATCAATATTGGAGATTGTTCCTTGCTTTGGAAATGTAAACATATGTTTACTATGCCAATAAATACCCTAAAATTGAAATGGAATTGAATTGAGAGACAGAACACACAGTACATACCAACCAACTGTCACATGACCGGCTCTTATGTCACAGCTGTGTTAACGTCTGATTCGTCATGTGTAGGGCCAAGGGTTTTATCAAGTAATCCTGGCTCTAACAAACTTTATGATACTATTATACAATATTACACAATCTCAAGTCATTGCATTGTAGCTTAAGTGTTTAAGTAATGAGAGGGCTTGATCTAAATTTAATTAAACATTGATTTATTTGTTGTGTGATTTGGTGATGAACTGATTGCTTTCCTGTGTGTCTCATGTTCATGTCATTAACAAACCCTACGGCTTGACAGTTGGCATATTGACATTACATGTATGTCTGTTTTCTGTTTTGTAATGGAAGTACTGTAATTGGTTTTGATATAGAATCTATCATAGTGAATCCTCAGTATGTCTCTCTGTGATTGATTTGAGTTTTAGTTAAGTTTTGGTTGAGCTTTAGTTAACTGTTAGTCAATTGTTATTTAACAGAGTGTTAGATGGTTTTTATTTAATCATTAGTTGACCGTTAGTTGACTGTTACCTGTGTTGTCTCCCTGGTAGCTCCCGGTAGTGATGCGTGTTCCACGGTTCTCTGCGTGGACACAGAACCTGTGTGGCATGCAGTTCTCCATCCTGGGCTATGGGGACATCATCGTACCAGGTGAGATAAACATGCTTGCATCCCAAATGGCATCCTATGCCCTATATAGTGCACTACTTTTGACCACAGCTAGGGTTGCAAAGGGGGGGGGGGGCGGTATATTACTTTAAACTTGAAAAGTTTACATTTTTATTTTATCAAATACCATCTAGTGGGCTTTTTGGGTACTTCAGATTATATATATACAATAAAATATATACAATGACAAAATAGAATGACAACTATAAAACATTATCCTAAATATGAACCATCAACTTAGTGAATACCATTAGTGTTTATCAGGAGGGTTTCAGCATGAAATATCCTTCTATTTATTTAACTATGCTAATATGTCTTTGTTGTCAATGTTTTGGCGCCAAACTGGTGACAGTTGTGAAGAAAGTCAATAGTTGGAAGAGTTGCAGAGTTAATTGAAAAAAAATGCCATTGTTGTTGAAATGCTTTTCTCATTATTATTATAATTTTTTTCTTGAACTATATGGTCTATCCACTGGAAACTCATGGACAATATGGACACAGAAAAATTACCATAGATTACCTATTAATTACCAAAATGACAGATTCTGGTAACTTTGGTAAATTACCGGTAGCTTTGCAACAATAACCAGAGCCCCTATGTCTCCATGTTTCTAGACAATGATCTAAGGTCAGTATTATGCTTCCCTCTATAATGGTTATAATTAGGATGTGTGGAGTGTAAGCTGATGTGTAAGCTGATCCTAGATCTGTTTATAAGGTAATTTTCTTCCTGGTGCGATCTAAAGCTTCAGAATCAGCTCCATCTTCACACCCTTCTGTTCTGCCTTCTCATTGGACGATAGCTTCAGACCTTCATATATTATGTTTGCTGATTTGTCCAACAGGTCTTCTTGTGGCCTATTGCAGCAGGTTTGATGTGTGGGTCAACAGCCCCAAGAAGATCTACCTTTTCTGCTGCTGCATAGGTAACGACATGGACATGATCAATATGTTACTGATCATTATCATTATCGTGTTGATCATCTCCTCTCCATCTTCTCTCCACCCCTCCCCCAGCCTATCTGTGTGGTATGGTTTTGACGTTTGCGGTGATGTTGGTGACTAAGATGGGGCAGCCAGCCCTGCTCTACCTGGTTCCATTCACCCTGCTAGGATCTGCACTGTTGGCCTGGAGGAGAGGGGAGATGAGGCAGTTCTGGAACGGGACCACATACGAGGTGAGAGGACAAGACACTTTTCCTTAGCTGGTGGGGATTCTATTTATTTGATTACATTTATTCAAATATTTGATAACTTCAAAGGGTTTGGGCCTAATTCAATTTGAATTCACACAACTCAGGAAATTAATTTAAATTTGATTATACATGTTTTTGTTCTCATTATGTATTTCTAATATGGAGGGTTGTTATACAGTAGTGTGTGATGTAATGATGATGATTTAATCTCCATCAGGTGTTGGACTCCACCAGGGAACCCTTACTGCCAGGTGTGCTTTCACCCCCTGACCTCTAACCCTGAGGCCAGTAAGGGCTACTCACGCACTCTTCTACTGCGTCCTCCCCGCCATCTAGCTACCCTGTGTCTCTAGACTAGCATTATGTTTTCTTCTTACACAGCCTTTCAGCCTTTACCTCAAACCTTTTGCAAATCAAAAACATAACACTGGAATGTCAACTTGAGTTATGTGTAATATCATGTTACATACTCAGACCAGCAGTACCCGATGTGGTCACTAGATGTCACTAGAGTCCTGGAAATGCCAGTGGCGCCACAGATTTCACTCTAGCTTGGACACACACACACACACATCTTGGTTAGAAAGTCTGTTTCTATTGTTTTATTTCTTTAGTCTGTTTGTCAATGTCTGCATCCCTTAATTTTTTTCCCAACAGCCGTCCATCTCTCCTAACCAGAGTACAACCATCTCATAACGTTTTTATGAGTTTGAATTTTCCCCGTGCAGCTGTGTTTTATTCAGAGGGGGAGTTGCCACGTGGGAGCTTTGTTTGTTGTTTATGTTTTGTCATGTGCGTGTCGTCATGCTTTCTGTAAACCTGTGGTTTGCTTCTGTTCAGAAGGGTGAACATTTCAGAACGTTGCAGTTACAAATGCAATGCATAGAACAGACACAATAAACTATCTATGATAACAAAGATAAATGTCTGTTCTACATGAACGTTCTGTACAGTTTCACCCTCCTGAATAAGCTGTGCAAAGCAGACTGTCTGTTGGCTACTGGACTAAGCTTTATGTTGTATGACATATGTCTGTCTTATACTGATAAACTCCTCCTCCTCTCTGTTCCCTCTCCTCCACTCCCTCTCCTAGATGGAACACCTGACTCTGGCAGCGGAGGAGGAAAGTGCTGACTGCAGCTGATCTGAGCCAACTAACAAACCAATCGCAGGGGCTCTTTTCTACTCTTCAAATCAAGCATCTAGTTTATCATCCATGGAATGCAAGGGAAATACTATAGCTAGTCTATCAATCAATAAGGATGTATACTGGGGAGGGGTAAGGGGTTAGGGGTATGGGTTGTACAGTGTGGGTCTCTGTTGATTGGACAGTGAGACAGTTTAATTTGAGAGGCTTACTAGTGGCTAAGAATGCAGTGGCTAACTAGGGGCTATAATATTAAATGATGCCTAAACTGTGTTGCCTTGGTAAATGATGCAAGTGATTTATTGAGAAAGCACTTTAATACTCATGTTGGCAGGTATTGGGGGATTTTAAATTCAAAGTTAGACTGTAGGTGAAGATAGATTTTTTTTGTTTTCTTCGATAACAGCTGTTCTGGGGTTTTCTGTATAACTTGTTTGTTTTATTGAAAAACACGATCTTTGATTGCTTTTGTTGCCTTAAATGAGTCCAATCTGATTTGAGCTCTGTGTGTTCTTATTATGTGTTCTATGGCCTGTACTTTATCTAACACTTCATGTCTTTTTAAAGCTCACAGTTAACTATGACATAACTGATTGAAATAATTATAGACTCTAACAAAAACTCACTGTATAAGTTGAATCAGCTGTGTTACTGCCTGGCTGGAGCAAAAGCCTGCACCCACACTGGCCCTTTGCAGATATCTTTGTCCACCTGTGAGCTAGGTCACTGTGGGGATGGGGCTGGTCAGTATTACATGGCTCTGTACCTGTACTTGTTACCACCGGTACTTTAGAAAGAGCAAATATTGAGTTAGTGATCTGAGTTTAGAAAGGCACTGACTGACTGCTGAGCCCATGGTACCCATTAATGAGAGTGAGAAAGAGGGAGGGTGGGGAGGAAGGCCTGGGAAGAGTGAGGAGGGTGGGTGAGGAAGGCCTGGGAAGAGTGAATTGGGAGGGGGAGGAAGGCCTGGGAAGAGTGAATTGGGAGGGGGAGGAAGGCCTGGGAAGAGTGAATTGGGAGGGGGAGGAAGGCCTGGGAAGAGTGAGGAGGGTGGGTGAGGAAGGCCTGGGAAGAGTGAATTGGGAGGGGGAGGAAGGCCTGGGAAGAGTGAGGAGGGTGGGGGAGGAAGGCCTGGGAAGAGTGAATTGGGAGGGGGAGGAAGGCCTGGGAGGAGGGAGGGGGAGGAAGGCCTGGGAAGAGTGAGGAGGGTGGGGGAGGAAGGCCTGGGAAGAGTGAATTGGGAGGGGGAGGAAGGCCTGGCAAGAGTGAATTGGGAGGGGGAGGAAGGCCTGGGAAGAGTGAGGAGGGTGGGTGAGGAAGGCCTGGGAAGAGTGAGGGGGAGGAAGGCCTGGGAAGAGTGAGGAGGGAGGGGGAGGAAGGCCTGGGAAGAGTGAGGAGGGAGGGGGAGGAAGGCCTGGGAAGAGTGAGGAGGGAGGGGGAGGAAGGCCTGGGAAGAGTGAGGAGGGAGAGGGAGGAAGGCCTGGGAAGAGTGAGGAGTGAGGGGGAGGAAGGCCTGGGAAGAGTGAGGAGGGAGGGGGAGGGCGAGAATAGCAGGGAAAGAGAAAGGGAGGGAGATGGAGAGATCAAACTTGGACAGTACAGTAAAGAGGGAGAATGAGTTAGGGAGGTGGCTTTTTGTACTGTTGCAAAATGTTATTTTTTGGGGTTTATCTGTGGAGTTCGTCATGTTTCAGCCTGTTGTAGCTTATTACTGGTGACTTGCCACTTATTGCCTACGTACCAGTCAGAATGCGAAGTATGTAGATCTACCACATTGACCTAGAAACCTGTTTACAGTACACGCTTACGCCTGTTGCAAAATATACTTATCAAAACACTCATCCCATGGCAATACACTTTAATATCAATGCGGGTATTAATCAATCAAATAATAGATCAATATTCAGGTATTTGACCCCCCCCCCCCCCCCCCCCCCCCCCCCGGTCATGTGACGTGCTCAGTGCTGGGGGGGTGACTCAGCTGGCTTCGTCACGCAGCGGCGTCAGTTCAGAGTCGCACAATTATGAAAAGGCAACCTTCCGCTGGAGCTGCAGCTAGGGCAGATTTCACCAGCGACAACTGGACTTTCCTTCCAAGGCTAACAGAAAAGAACACCGCCGATAGATGGATAACGACATCGGAGAAGCTCTTCCTGAGTCTCAACGGTGAAAAGAATGGTACGAGATCCAACCAAAGTGTTCTTCTGCGGGTTTTTTTGTTATCCAGTAGAATGTTTGAGGTAGAATGTGAGCTTCTAGAATGTCAGGTCGGAGGATCGTGTGAGTCAAGGAAGGAGATATGAGTAGTTGGCAGTTATTTACATGCTACGTGATTGTCAAGAAGATCATGATCAGTTGGTATTGCGTACTTGTGTTTAACTATCTATCTACAATAACGTTGGATATGGTTCAGTGGCTAGCCTTTGCCACTGACATCTGGGTAAAACATCTGGGCACCTTTTGCATTGGTAGTAAAAAGGCATCGGCCGAACGTTCGCTGAAATGCAAACTGTGGCTGGCTGAGTAGCGATGCCGCGGCTAGGTAGTTGAGCTAGCTAACGTTCGCATTACCATCCATCCACAATGGCGTTAGATGCTAACTAGTGAGCCAGCTCCAGTTAGCTCTGTCCGTCAACGGACTTGAGTACAAAGCGATGTGACTGCAGAGCCATGCCAACTCGTGCGTGCACTCGTGCGATGACTTGACAAAGTTGGATTCCAAGAAAAGGGGTGGAGATGACATTGTCCCGACGAGACAGTACTGGGACCCAACATTCAAGGCTTGCCTTTATCAGTCTTGACTAGATAGCAAATTAGCCTACTAGTTTTCATTTTGCGTAAATTATCAGAGATTGTGTCGCTAACTCGTGGGATTGTTGTCTTTGCTATGGCATGTTGTCATTAAACAATAGCTTAGCCAGCTACATTAGCTTACGAATTTCTGTCTTTGTGGAACCCCCGAGGGGAATCAGTCTCTGGATTGTTCCTCATCTAGTTAACCACCACAGACTAGCATAGTTAAGCTATATATAATGGTTTGAAGCTTCTGATCAGCTTGTCATCAGACCGCTAAAAGTCAGTTGAAAACACACCAGACACCAGGCATCTCTCTTGAAGAGTTTCAGGCTACATCGGGCCACTGTCAAGTCGCCGCCGGTTCGCGGTTTGGCCAGACAGACAGACGCTGCATGTGGCGTCACTAATTGTGCGCGGTGGTCTGGTTGTCATGCTGCTGTGTGTGATGCTTTGTTGTAGTCCGCATGTGTTCACTGTCCAGCGGTTTACCAGGCCAGATGAATGCATGCAGGCTACAGGATATAGAACGGACACCAGCAAATGGTCCCCGATATAATAAAAGATAATTTAATGAAACAATATAACCACATAAGTCCTACTTCCATTTGTTTTAGACTACAGGGGATCATTAGACCACGCATCATTTTTTTTGCAAGTGTCAAAGGCCTTTATACAGCTCTGTCCATTCTATACTGAACAAAAATATAAACGCAACATGTAAAGTGTTGGTTTCATGAGCTGAAATAGAAGATCCCAGAAATGTTCCATACACAAAAAGCTTATTTCTCTAAAATGTGTTTACATTCCTGTTAGTAAGCATTTCTCCTTTGCCAAGATAATCCATCTACCTGACAGGTGTGGCATATCAAGATGCCAATTAAACAGCATGGTCATTACACAGGTGCACCTTGTGCTGGGGACAATAAAAGGCCACTCTAAAATGTGCAGTTTTGTCACACAATACAATGCCACAGATGTTTTAAGTATTGAGGGAGCAAGCAATTGGCATGCTGGCATGCAGGAATGTCCACCAGAGCTGTTTCCAGAGAATTGAATGTTAATTTCGCTACCATAAACTGCCTCCAACATTATTTTAGAGAATTTGGCATTACGTCCAACCGGCCACATAACTGCAGACCACGTGTATGGTGTTGTATGGGCGAGCGGTTTGCTGATGTCAACATTGTGAACAGAGTGCCCCATGGTGGCGGTGGGGCTAGTGTATGGGCAGGCTTAAGCTACGGACAACGACACAATTGGATTTTATCGATGGCAATTTGAATGCACAGATACTGTGATGAGATCCTGAGGCCCATTGGTGTGCCATTCATCTGCCGCCATCTTGTTTCAGCATGATAATGCACAGCCCCATGTCGCAAGGATCTGTACAGAATTCTTGGAAGTTGAAATTGTCCCAGTTCATCCATGGCCTCACCCGTCGAGCATGTTTGGGATGCTCTGGATCGACGTGTACGACAGCGTGTTCCAGTTCCCGCCAATATCCAGCAACTTCGCGCAGCCATTGAATAGGAGTGGAACAACATTCCACAGGCCACAATCAACATCCTGATCAACACAATGCGAATGAGATGTGTCGCGCGCTGCATGAGGAAAATAGGGGTCACACCAGATATTGACTGGTTTTCTGATCCAGCCCTACCTTTTTTTTAAAGGTATCTGTGACCTACAGATGCATATCTGTATTCCCAGTCATGTGACATCCATAGATTAGGGCCTTAAACATGTATGTCAATTGAAGTTCTGGCCAGGGCAGGTGTTGTGGAACTGCTCCTTGTTTCCCTCAGTCCCTGTCCCCTTTCAGCCTGTCACATGCCTCAGCTTACAGCCACTTAGCACGTTGTAGCAGTAGGGTGGTTTACCGTAGCCCTGCTGCAGTCAGGCCAGCGCTGCAGAGACATGCTGAGTAAGTGTGACTGTCTCGAAGATCGGCCAACCTGATTTAAATTTTAAAAACTCACTGATCTACAAATAATTTTGCATCGCAAATAAATGTGTTTAAAATGTATGGGACCTGGACAGTAACTTGCGTAGGGCAAGCCCCCTGGAATGCACCCCCTGACTGTCAGTTTGCTAGAGGGCTAAACATGGACCAAAGGAGACTACTACTGTATAGGAGTCTGGCCTGTTCTATATACAGTAAGTAGTGTATAGACTGTTATCACTGCCTTCACTACTTCACGCAGTGACACAGTATAGTAGTGAAGGCGGCAGTGTTCTTGTGAAGTAGCAGTAGCATCACTAGCTATCCTCCTCCTGTTCTACCTTATTCACTCTGAGAGAAGAGTCTCTTATATTACACTACTATGCCTACAAGGGCTCCCTGGGAGTGTGAACTGAAGGCTCATCACACTGCTGTCCCGTGACTTTTCACATGGCTCCACACTTGGCTTCGTTTCAAGTTTTATTAGTCACATGGACAGGTACAGCGAAATGCTTAACTTGCCAGCCCTACCCAACAGGGCAGTATTCAATGTCAAAATAGTATCATTAATAGGAATAAATAAATAGAAGAATGTAAGTTATATACAGGGTCAATGCCAGTACCACATTTACAATGTGCAGGAATAGTGGAGTAGTTAAGGTTGATATGTACATGTAGGCAGGGATCAGGAGGAAGTGACTGGTAGCAGGATGAAGAATAATAATAATAGTAAACAATATGGCAGTCGTATAATGATGTGTGTGTGCTAGAGTGTCAGTGTATGTGTGATAGGTGAATATACATGTAAATAAGAGTAATAGTGACCAGTAGCAGGATAAATATACAGTACCAGATACACCTACTCATTCAAGGGTTTTTCTTGATTTTTACTATTTTCTACACTGTAGAATAATAGTGAAGACATCACCTGGATTTCTGCATAAATTTGACATTGTCACAACAAACACAGTGCGCTTAAACTAGTATTGTATATACATCATTTAAACTTTCACGTTGTAGGTTGGGAAAAGTATATGAACCCCTAGACTAAGACTTCTCCAAAAGCTAATTGGAGTCAGGAGTCAGCTAACCTGGAGTCCAATCAATGAGATGTTGGTTAGAGCTGCCTTGCCCTATAAAAACACTCACAAAAGAGTGAGTTTTCTATTTACAAGAAGCATTGCCTGATGTGAACCTGATGCCTCGAACAAAAGAGATCTCAGAAGCCCTAAGTTTAAGAATGGTTGACTTGCATAAAGCTGGAAAGGGTTACAAAAGTGTCTCTAGGAGCCTTGATGTTCATCAGTCCACGATAAGACAAAATGTCTATAAATGGAGAAAGTTCAGCACTGTTGCTACTCTCCCGAGGAGTGGCCGTCCTGCAAAGATGACTGCAAGAGCACAGCACAGAATAATCAATGAGGTTAAGAATCCTAGTGTCGGCTAAAGACATGCTAACCTCTCTGTTGACGAGTCTACGATATGTAAAACACTAAAGAAGAATGGTGTTCATGGCAGGACACCATGGAAACCACTGCTGTTCAAAAAAAACATTGCTGCATCTCTGAAGTTTGCCAAAGCGCACCTTGATGTTCCACAGCGCTACTGGCAAAAGGAAAAAAGGCACAGCACACCAACATCAAAACATCATCCTAACTGCATCCCAAACTATGGTTGAGGGAGCATCATGGTTTGGGGCTGCTTTACTGCCTCAGGGACTGGACAGCTTGCTATCATCAACGGAAAAATGAATTCCCAAGTTTATCAAGATGATTTGCAGGAGAATGTAAGGCTTATCTGTCCGCCAATTGAAGCTCAACAGACGTTAGGTGATGCAACAGAATGGCTTGAACAGAAGGAAAATAGGCTTTCTGGAGTGGGCCAGTCAATCCTGACCTCGACCCGATTGTGATGCTGTGGCATGACCTCAAGAGAGCAGTTCACACCAGACATCCCAACAATATTGCTGAACTGAAACAGTTTTGTAAAGAGGAATGGTCCAACATTCCTCCTGACCATTGTGCAGGTCTGATCCGCAACTACAGAAAACATT
This sequence comes from Oncorhynchus clarkii lewisi, assembly GCF_045791955.1. Taxonomy (NCBI): domain Eukaryota; kingdom Metazoa; phylum Chordata; class Actinopteri; order Salmoniformes; family Salmonidae; genus Oncorhynchus; species Oncorhynchus clarkii. The sequence continues at coordinate 30,838,764 of NC_092172.1, read as the reverse complement.
TGGTTGAGGTTATTGCTGCCAAAGGAGGGTCAAGCAGTTATTAAATCCAAGGGTTCACATACTTTTTCTTTCCGCTGTAAGTCCTGGGTCCTGGGTCGCCCCCTGTAATGCACTGAGCTGTCTGCACAACCCTCGGTAGGGCCTTCCGTCTGCAGTTGCAATAGTAGATGGTAATACAAGCAGTCAGGATGCTCTCCATAGTGCAGCTGTAAAAGTTCCCAAGGATCTGAGTGGCCATTCCAAATGGTTTCAACCTCTTAAGGGAGAGGAGGTGCTGCCGTGCCTTCTTCACCACTGTGCTGGTGTGAGAGGACCATGTTAAGTCCTCAGTGATGTGGACACAGAGGAACGAGACCCTCTCCACTGTGGATGAGGGGTGTGCTCCCGCCCCAGTTTCCTGTAGTCCACGATCAGCTCCTTAGTCCCGCTGACGTTGAGGGAGTTTAACCTGCCTGAGGCAGCCATCTACAGCCAGCTATAGATACTTTAACAACATTATCATCATGTAGCTACAGTTAATATAAATAACATTATCATGTCGTGTGGTAATAGGACTTATAACAACATTATTATGCCATGTTGATGATTGTAGTACTTTTTGCTTTAGCTATGAGATCAATCATAGTGACAGCCTGAATCTTATCTTTTCCAATGTCAACGTTTATTGACCTTCATTAATGCTGTAAAATGTCAGGCAATGATTGTAGTTGTATCACAACTCTGGGTCATTGAGGGCAGTAGTTTATGGTGTTTTATGAAGAGCAGTGCAGACATTTAAGGACATGTTTATGGTAGTCTCTACAATAAATGTTGATTTATTATGAAGGGAGGAGAGTGATAGTTTCCTTAGAGTAGACTCCACTGTGCAACTGTTACGGACCGTACCACTACCTACCCGGTGAAGTGGGGCCGCGCCACTACCTACCCGGTGAAGTGGGGCCGCGCCACTACCTACCCGGTGAAGTGGGGCCGCGCCACTACCTAACCGGGGAAGTGGGGCCGCGCCACTACCTACCCGGGGAAGTGGGGCCGCGCCACTACCTACCCGGGGAAGTGGGGCCGCGCCACTACCTACCCGGGGAAGTGGGGCCGCGCCACTACCTACCCGGGGAAGTGGGGCCGCGCCACTACCTACCCGGGGAAGTGGGGCCGCGCCACTACCTACCCGGGGAAGTGGGGCCGCGCCACTACCTACCCGGGGAAGTGGGGCCGCGCCACTACCTACCCGGGGAAGTGGGGCCGCGCCACTACCTACCCGGTGAAGTGGGGCCGCGCCACTACCTACCCGGTGAAGTGGGGCCGCGCCACTACCTACCCGGGGAAGTGGGGCCGCGCCACTACCTACCCGGGGAAGTGGGGCCGCGCCACTACCTACCCGGGGAAGTGGGGCCGTGCCACTACCTAGTGGTGTAGGGTGAAGAGGGACTGGGGAGAGGTTGACAGCGTTGTTAAGGACAGACAAGGTAGGTCCTACAGGTCCTAGTTGTCGTACCTGGACTACTGTCCAGTTATGTGGTCAGATGCCACAAAGAGGGACTTAAGAAAATTACAACTGGCCCAGAACAGGGCAGTACGGCTGGCGCTTAAATGTACACGGAAAGCTAATGTGTCAATCTCTCCAGGCTCAGGTAATTGGACTGATTTGAGTAGAGGAAAGATTGACTTCATCACTACTTGTATTTGTGAGAAGTGTTGACATGTTGAATGCACAGAGCTGTCTGTCTAAACTACTAGTACACAGATCAGACACCCATGCATACCCCACCAGACATGCCACCAGAGGTCTCTTCAGTCCCCAAGTCCAGAACAGATTATGGGAGGAGCGCAGTACTACAAAGAGCCATGACAACATGGAACTCTATTCCACATCAAGTAACTGATGCAAGCAGTAAAATTCAATAAAATAAAGATAATAATACACGTTATGGAACAGCGGGGACTGTGAAGAGACACACACACCGACACACACACACACAATATCATACTCACTATACACACATGTACACATGGATTTTGTGTTGTGGGTATGTGGTAGTAGAGTAGTGGCCTGAGGGGGCTGTTGTGAAATGTATTTTGATGTTTAAATTGTATTATAATGTATATTACTGCCTTCATGTTGCTGGACCCCAGAAAGAGTAGCTGCTGACTTGGCAGCAGCTAATAGGGATCCTTAGTAAATACAAATACTGGTGTATGTTGAAGTTGCCCCTAGACGCTAGTTTGGGGTCAGTTTTTCATTTTCTGTCCCTCACTAATGGCTAAGTTTGGGATGGGCCCGTAAGTAAGCATTAGTTACTCTACACCCGTTGTTTACAAAGCATTTGACAAATAACATTTGATTTGATTGGAGGAGGGGAAGCTAATCCTACATATTCACCGGGGGGATACTTCACCCCAGCGTGTACCTACTCTAGGTATCCTGTTGTCTCTTGTGACAGGCTAGTTACATGGGCCTACATGTTAACATGTTGCGTATCTCAAGTGGGTTGAGGTCGTGTGATTGTGGAAGCTAGATCATCTGATGTATCGCTCCATCACTCTCCTTCTTGGTCAAATAGCCCTTACACAGTCTGGAGGTGTGTTGGGTCATTGTTGAAAAACAAATTATATTCCCACTAAGGGCAAACCAGATGGGATTGTGTATCGCTGCAGAATGCTGTGGTAGCTATGCTGGTTAAGTGTGCCTTGAATTCTAGTTCATTAGAGTTATCGGCCATAATCGGTGTCCAAAAATGCCGATTGCAGTCAGCATGCCAATTGCACACTCCCTCAAACCTTGAGACATTTGTGGCATTGTGTTGTGTGACAAAACTGCACATTTTAGAGTGGCCTTTTTATGTCCCCAGCACAAGGTGAACCCGTGTAATGATCATGCTGTTTCATCAGCTTCTTGATATCTGTCACCTGTCATGTCACCTGTCATGTAGATGGATTATCTTGGTAAAGGAGAAATGCTTACTAACAGGGATGTAAACGGATGTGTGCAAAATGTGAGAGCAATAAACCTCTAGGATTTTTTATTTCAGCTCATGAAACATGGGACCAACACTTTACATGTTGCATTTTATATTTTTGTTCAGTGTAGTTCCTCCCCTCTGTTATCTCCTTATCTCTCCCTTGTGGTGTGTCCACCTAATCCTTCTGTCTTTGTTTTAGTAATATTAATAATGCCTATTTAGAGGTGAGAAAGATAGCGGTCTGTCTGTGTCTGCTACAGAGGCACGGCCAGTGTGAAACCACTATGTGAGAGGTAAGCCTATTCACCCAGCCTCTCGTAGAGGACAAAGGAATTTGATTTGAAGCATTTTCAATTATCTTTATTGTAAAATAAAAAAAAAAACCGCAGAGCATTTTTCAATCAACACTGACCTTCTGAAGATGACTCCACACCTCTTTTACACTTAATTTTTGTTGTCATATAGCAGACGCTGTTATCCAGAGCAACTTACACAAGCAATTAGGGTTAAGTACCTTGCTCAAGGGCACAACGACAGATTTTTCACCTAGTTGGCTCTGGGATTTGAACCAGCGACCTTTCAGTTACTGGTCCAACGCTCTTAACCAATAGGCTACCTGCCTTTTACACATTCTCCTGTTTGACCCTGAGCTTCTCAGCTTTGTCATGCACCTTGCCGGGCCCGCCAGCCTGGCAGGTAACAACAGTATAAACTGTCTCTTGTTATTAACACCCCAGCACCACTACTTCATGCTAATGTCTTCTCTCTCCCCCAGTTTATAGACTCATTATGAGTGTGAGAACAGGCTGGCTGGCCAGATGTTATCTGGAATTCTATGAGTCAGTCAGGCATGTTGGCCAGAGGAGTGCAAGAGGAGAGGTTAACTAGGGCTGCAGGCCAGGGCTGTGGTGTGCATTTAGCCACCTTTCTCTGTCACTGCCACAGCCCTCCGACCTAGGAAACGGGTTGGAGAGTGGGTGGGGAGTTGGGTGCTTCGTGAAACCGACTCATGTCGTCAGAAGGTAAAGGGTCAACAGAGGTGTGTGTGTGTGTGTGTGTGTAAATGGGGCTGGTTAATTTCCTACAGGAAGACTAAGTGGCCAGAAAGAGCCCTTCCTCTGTTTGGCAGAGAAAGAGGGAGGGAGGTAAGGGGAGAGCTAGTGACGAGGGAGGTAGAGAGGGATATAGAGGTAGAGAGAGAGGGGGAATGAGGGAGGTAGAGAGAGGGGAACGAGGTAGAGCGAGTGAGGGATGAGGAGAGGGAGAGGTAGAGGGAGAGAGACGTGTTTGTGTTCCTGGCTGGGGCTTTAAAGTGCATCTAAATTGAGTCTTTTGTTGCCTGACATTCTCAGGTACCATGGATACAGGTCAGCGGGGACCAAAGCCTCTCTAACAACCCTCTGTTAACACTTATTAACCATCAGACCACCTGAATGAATGAGACGTCCTGTGTTCATTATCTGAAGCATTCAAATCTTCTCCTGTTATCATAATATCACCATCCTATTGAAGATAGTTTTACCATAATGAATAGTCCTGGGAATTGCCAGGGACTCACGATACAATATTATCACGATACTTAGGTGCCGATAAGATATGTATTGCGATTGTCACTATTCTATATTTATTGCGATTCGATACTGTGATTTTGTGCTTTGACGTTCTAAACATGTTGACTCACTATAGAGTGTCTGCTGCAGAGAGACAAGAAGAGAGCATGAGAACGAGATCTGATCAGTCAGGGAAATAAAAGAGCTGAAAACATGTTGACTCACCATTTAAAAAGATCGAAAACAAGCTATAGGATGAAAAATACAGGAGTTTTGGTGCAGGTACAGCCGACTAGCGCTAGCTAAGCCTACCTACTATAGCATAAATAAATATATTATACAGTACATGTCAAAAGTTTAGACACCTACTCATTGAAGGGTTGTTCGTTTAAAACATTAAAAAAAAAAAAAAAATTTTACATTGCAGAATAATAGTGAAGACTTCAAAAATATGGAATCATGTAGTAACCAAAAGAAAGTTAAGTTAAAATATATTTTTTATTTGAGATTCTTCAAATTAGCCACCCTTTGCCTTGATGATAGCTTTGCTTACGCTTGGCTTTCTCTCAACCAGCTTCACCTGGAATTATTTTCCAACAGTCTTGGAGTTCCCACATATGCTGAGAACTTGTTGGCTGCTTTTCCTTCACTCTGCGGTCCAACTCATCCCAAACCATCTCAATTGGGTTGAGGTCGGGTGATTGTGATGGCCAGGTCATCTGATGCAGCGCTCCATCACTCTCCTTGGTCAAATAGCCCTTACACAACCTGCTGTTGTGTTGGGTCATTGTCCTGTTGGAAAACAAATGATAGTCCTACTAAGTGCAAACCAGATTGGATGGCGTATCGCTGCAGAATGCTTTGGTAGCTATGCTGGTTAAGTGCCTTGAATTCTAAATAAATCTAAGACAGTGTCACCAGCAAAGCCCCCCCACATCACACCTCCTCTATGCTTTACGGTGGGAACCACACATGCAGAGATAATCCGTTCATGTACTCTGAGTCTCACAAAGACCACAACGGTTGGAACCAAAAATCTAATTTGGACTCTAAACAAAGGACAGATTTCCACCGGTCTAATGTCCATTTGCTCGTGTTTCTTGGCCCAAGCTAGTCTGTTCTTCTTATTGGTGTCCTGTAGTAGTGGTTTCTTTGCAGCAATTTGACCATGAAGGCCTGATTCATGCAGTCTCCTCTGAACAGTTGATGTTGAGATGTGTCTGTTACTTGAACTCTGAAGCATTTATTTGGGCTGTAATTTCTGAGGCTGGTAACTCTAATGAACTTATCATCTGCAGTGGAAATAACTCTGGTTCTTCCTTTCCTGTGGCGGTCCTCATGAGAGCCAGTTTCATCATAGCGCTTGATGGTTTTTGCGACCACTTTTTTTGCGACTGAAACATTCAAAGTTCTTGACATTTTCAGCGTTGACTGACCTTCATGTCTTAAAGTAATGATGGACTGTTTCTCTTTGCTTATTTGAGCTGTTATTGCCATAAGCTCTATTTGGTAAAAGACCAAGTCCATATATCTTCTGTATACCACCCCTACCTTGTCACAACACAACTGATTGGCTCAAATGCATTAAGAAGGAAAGAAATTCCACAAATGTACTTTTAACAAGGCACACCTGTTAATTGAAATGTATTCCAAGTGACTACCTCTTGAAGCTGTGCCAAGAGTGTGCAAAAAAATCTATTTTGTTGTTTTGGTTACTACATGATTCCATATGTGTTATTTCATTGTTTTGATATCTTCACTATTATTTTATAGTGTAGAAAATATTAAAAATTAGAAGAAACCATTGAATGAGTAGGTGTGTCCAAACTGTTGACTGGTACTGTATATAGGCCTATACATATAATTTTTTTTTACAAATCGATACTTGGAGTCAAATATCTATATAATATTGCAATATGTAACTGTATATGTCCCCCAGAGATAGCCTTGTGAAACCAGCTTGATTTTGCGATCGCTCACATTCTGGGTCACGTCACGTCAACGTGAACACAGCGGACAGTCTGCTTGACCAGGCTAGAACAGATTTGAATAGCAGTAATGCCATTGACCAGAGAGTTGGGCCTAGTTTCAGTGGGAAGTGAGTCGCTCCCAGTGGCTATTAGTTGCCTAGTAATGGTAAGCCTAACCAAGTCGTCCTATAAGTACCTAACCTGTGGTCCCTGTGTATATAGCGGAGGAGGTTGGTTGAGTGAAACATGCTCACGTGACGAGTGAGACTGTCTCAGCAGGTGGTCTGAAGAAGATCTAAATTACTGAGGCCTCTACCATCCTGCCCCTCTCTCTCTCTCTCTCTCGGGTAATAAGCAGTGTGTCTCCGACACATTCATCAGCCCTCTGAGTGTCTCTGTCTTACAGATTAACTCCTATTCACAGTTAGAGTAACACAAGGTTTCTCTCTACTGCTCACTGATCACTCAGCTTTTAACAGACACGGATTTGCAATTTTCCATCACCTTTTAGACTTTGAGACTGGAGCGATTATGTGGTGAGGGACAGAGCGTGAGAGAGGAAGATATAGAGTGACAGATGGTATCTGTGGAGATCTGTTGATACTGTGCTGCTGGTCTGCAGTGCTGGTGTGGTTGGTTGGCCAGGAGATGCGTGAAGGTTATTTGGTATGTTCCTGTACTCAGCCCTTGAACACCACCGCGATGAAGAAGAGGACAACTTCCAGGTAGACGACCTGTTTTATCTGTGTTCTAGAACTTCTGTTGTTCTAGAACTTCTGGTCTTCTACCTCCTGTTTTAGAATTCTGTCCTACTTCTGTTGTTCTAGAACTTCTGGTCTTCTACCTCCTGTTTTAGAATTCTGTCCTACTTCTGTTGTTCTAGAACTTCTGGTCTTCTACCTCCTGTTTTAGAATTATTTTCTACTTCTGTTGTTCTAGAACTTCTGGTCTTCTACCTCCTGTTTTAGAATTCTGTTCTACTTCTGTTGTTCTAGAGCTTTTGATGTGCCACTGCTGTGTTACAACTTCCATTTGACCTTTGATCTTAGCTCTCTGCCAGTAAACCACTGTACCCAGTACTTCTCTGAGTTAGGAGGAGGTGAAGAATTTCAGCCTGTTCCTTTGTGAAGGGAAGGATTATTGGTGCTAATCGTCTGAGGCCCTGTGTTGTTTAGAACCAGGAACAAAAAGCTATCGGAACGACGGAACCCTGAAAAATAATTGAAAATTCTTCTGACATAAAGCCCTCACTCTCGCTGGACGCTCGCTCGGCCGCCTGTCTCAGGAGAGTGAGAGAGTTTGTGGTTGTGAACGGACCGCTGCTGTTCACACACACACTGCTGTCCACTTGGCAGCACTAGCAGCTCTGGTCTAATACACAGCAGGATTTAGTCTGATTACATTTATTAGTTTATCAATCAGAATACTGAGCCTCCTGGATTAGGGGGTCACTAGGAGCTCCTGGCTGACTAGTTTGGGGTGCCCCTGAGGGGAGCTCGGCTCTGTGGTTACTGGTTAGTTACCACAGCAAACATTGATTGGACTGCCTTTAACTGTGAAAATATTGTCTTGTATTATTTTGTGTTGACATGAGTTCAAATTGTATGTATGTACAGTCGTGGACAAGTTTTTGAGAATGACACAAATATAAATTTTCACAAAGTCTGCTGCCTCAGTTTGTATGATGGCAATTTGCATATACTCCAGAATGTTATGAAGAATGATCAGATGAATTGCAATTAATTACAAAGTCCCTATTTGCCATGCAAATTAACTGAATCCCAAAACACATTTCGACTGCATTTCAGCCCTGCCACAAAAGGACCAGCTGGCATCATGTCAGTGATTCTCTCGTTAACACAGGTGTGAGTGTTGACGAGGACAAGCATGGAGATCACTCTCATGCTGATTGAGTTTGAATAACAGACTGTAAGCTTCAAAAGGAGGGTGGTGCTTGGAATCATTGTTCTTCCTCTGTCAACAATGGTTACCTGCAAGGAAACACATGCCGTCATCATTGCTTTGCACAAAAAGGGCTTCTCCCAACCGTTCAGGAACAGTTTGGTGACGAACAATGCATTTTCCAGCATGATGGAGCAACTTGCCATAAGGCAAAAGTGATAACTAAGTGTCTCGGAGAACAAAACATAGATATTTTGGGTCCATGGCCAGGAAACTCCCCAGACCTTAATCCCATTGAGAACTTGTGGTCAATCCTCAAGTGGTGGGTGGACAAACAAAAACCCACAAATTCTGACAAACTCCAAGCATTGATTATGCAAGAATGGGCTGCCATCAGTCAGGATGTGACCCAGAAGTTAATTGACAGCATGCCAGGGCAGATTGCAGAGGTCTTGAAAAAGAAGGGTCAACACTGCAAATATTGACTCTTTGCATCAACTTCATGTAATTGTCAATAAAAGCCTTTGACACTTCTGACATGCTTGTAATTATACTTCAGTATTCCATAGTAACATCTGACAAAAATATCTAAAGACACTGAAGCAGCAGACTTTGGAAATTAATATTGTTATTCTCAAAACTTTTGGCCAAGACTGTATGTATGTTCAGGGTAAGTCAATTAAGCAACCAAGTAGACCAGCTACAGCCTCGTTTGAACTGTACATTGGCCCATGGTGTCCCTACTATAGTGATCTCTGATACAAGGAGCCAATTTGTAACGTTGTGATTCATGATATTTCTGTCTCCTCTCTCCACAGTCCCAGAAATCCTGGATAGAAAGCACTTTCACCAAGAGGGAATGTGTCCACATACTTCCAGTGTCGAAAGACCCCCACAGGTATCAATCAATCAATCAATCAAATGTATTTATAAAGCCCTTTTTACATCAGCCGATGTCACAAAGTGCTGTACAGAAACCCAGCCTAAAACCCCAAACAGCAAGCAATGCAGATGTAGAAGCAAGAGGAAGAAACCTAGAGAGGAACCAAGCTCTGCGGAGTGGGCATTCCTCTTCTGGCTGTGCCGGGTGGGGATTATAACAGTACATGGCCAAGATGTTCAAACGTTCATAGATGACCAGCAGGGTCAAATAATAATAATCAGTGGTTGTAGAATGTGCAACAGGTCAGCACCTCAGCAGTAAATGTCAGTTGGCTTTTCATAGCCAATCATAGAGAGAGAGTCGAATGCAGCAGGTCCCGGGACAAGGTATCACATCCGGTGAACAGGTCAGGGTTCCATAGCCGCAAGTAGAACAGTTGAAACTGGAGCAGCAGCAGGTGGACTGGGGACAGCAAGGAGTCATCAGGCCATGTTGTCCTGAGGCATGGTCCTAGGACTCTGGTCTTCCTAGAGGAGAGAGTTAGAGGGCGCATACTTAAATTCACACAGGATACCGGATAAGACAGGAGAAATACTCCAGATATGACAGAGTATGTCTGTCTGTCTTCTGTCTCTTTCTCTCGCATGTATCTCTCTCTCCCATCCCTCCATCCTTGAGTGTTTATTACCTGCATGGTGGGGTTAGTACACTGCAATCTGTAATTACACTGAGTGTGTCTGTAAAGGCCAGAAGGTGAAACTTAACCACTACTGTAGTAAGTAAGAGTTGGTGTTAGGGCAGGGTGTAGCCCAACTACTAGGTTATCCTCCAACAGCCAGCCAGCCAAGGGGGTAACTTTGTGTTGGATATTGGAATGGTCAGGGTCAATTGGTTCCAGTGTCAACACCCCTCTACAGGGGGTCCGGGGGCTTGGGAGATTTTATTTTATTTGCTGTGAAATGGTTGTTTCTGTTGACTTTCTAAGGGAAAATGCATCTAAAAAAATCCTGATAATTTGGTCAATATACCCCAATCACAACTGCAAAAACCAATATTTGTCTATATTACTTCCTACTCTTAACAGTTAACAAAAAGCCACCACCACACCCATTATTTAACTACATTTGAATGTCAAAGCCCATTATTCTATTTGTGTACCCTTCGCCACGCTTGGCTAGTACATGGTCTTGAATAAATCATTTCTTATACCCAACTAACTTGTTGTAGCACTTGGGCTATAGTCTGCAAAGATGAGGAGTTGAACTTATAGTGCCTTATAACTCATTCTCACCTGATGACCTGTTCGTCCTCTCCCTGCCTCAGCATGTGGGATGCTCACTCTCTATGTTGCCTGTCTTTGAACCCTGCCATAATCAAATGACGAAAATGTCTGGCCTTAACAATGATGGGGTTACCCTATAAAGACGAATTACATTCTGCTTTTATTAGCTAAATTATTGATTTACTGTCTGGGAATAAGTATAGCTAGCTAGCTGACTGCATAGTACCAGTCTATTGTAAATTGTACAGTGTAGATGGCTATGTAGCCATTCATTTACTTAGTCTACTGCACTCCTTCAATCTTATGTCCGGCACTTTTTTTGTCTTTTGTATTGGCACCTCCATTAAGCTACTTTTTCACTAGGGTGACCACTGACTCACTGAGTGCTGCTCATCTGAAACTGCAGCTGAAAAGATGAAAGGGAAGATCAAGATACTGTGCTAGCTTGCTAACGTTAGCCTAGCTAAAATAGCCAACCTAGCAGTGCATCACTTGGTATAAAACTGTTTTTATACTATTATCTCATCACCAATAGTTTGCTAAATAGACAACAACCTAGGACTACATTTTGTAAAATGTTCATGAATTTTTACTCTTTTTAAACTTTCAAAACATTTCTACATTGGAGCGCTCGTGAATATAGCTTCCCAGGGCTCAAGACTAATGTTGATTCAGGAGTGGCACCGGAGACAGCGTCTTCCATCAACAAAGCACCAAATTATGGAATTTCTTGTGGAAGAATGGTTTGGCATCCCTCCAATAGAGTTCCAGACACATGTAGAATCCATGCCTATGCACATTGAAGCTGTTCTGGCAGCTCGTGGTGGTCCAATGGCCTATTAAGACGCTTTATGCTTTTTCTCCATGTCTCCCATCCCACCCATGGCATTATTAACCGAAGCTAGCAGAGCGGAAACCAAAGCCTACTGGAGGCACGGTTCGTTCAAATCGAACCCAAGAGCGGAGAGAAAGGCCAGTGCCTGTTGTGCACCGCGTATCATCCACCTTGCACCTCTGAGCGGAGAGAAAGGCACCGCGTATCATCCACCTTGCACCTCTGAGCGGAGAGAAAGGCACCGCGTATCATCCACCTTGTACCTCTGAGAGGAGAGAAAGGCACCGCGTATCATCCACCTTGTACCTCTGAGAGGAGAGAAAGGCACCGCGTATCATCCACCTTGCACCTCTGAGAGGAGAGAAAGGCACCGCGTATCATCCACCTTGCACCTCTGAGAGGAGAGAAAGGCCAGTGCCTGTTGGGCACCGCGTATCATCCACCTTGCACCTCTGAGCGGAGAGAAAGGCACTGCGTATCATCCACCTTGTACCTCTGAGCGGAGAGAAAGGCCAGTGCCTGTTGGGCACCGCGTATCATCCACCTTGCACCTCTGAGCGGAGAGAAAGGCACCGCGTATCATCCACCTTGCACCTCTGAGAGGAGAGAAAGGCCAGTGCCTGTTGGGCACCGCGTATCATCCACCTTGCACCTCTGAGCGGAGAGAAAGGCACTGCGTATCATCCACCTTGTACCTCTGAGCGGAGAGAAAGGCCAGTGCCTGTTGGGCACCGCGTATCATCCACCTTGCACCTCTGAGCGGAGAGAAAGGCACCGCGTATCATCCACCTTGTACCTCTGAGAGGAGAGAAAGGCACCGCGTATCATCCACCTTGCACCTCTGAGAGGAGAGAAAGGCACCGCGTATCATCCACCTTGCACCTCTGAGAGGAGAGAAAGGCACCGCGTATCATCCACCTTGCACCTCTGAGAGGAGAGAAAGGCCAGTGCCTGTTGGGCACCGCGTATCATCCACCTTGCACCTCTGAGCGGAGAGAAAGGCACTGCGTATCATCCACCTTGTACCTCTGAGCGGAGAGAAAGGCCAGTGCCTGTTGGGCACCGCGTATCATCCACCTTGCACCTCTGAGCGGAGAGAAAGGCACCGCGTATCATCCACCTTGCACCTCTGAGCGGAGAGAAAGGCACCGCGTATCATCCACCTTGTACCTCTGAGAGGAGAGAAAGGCACCGCGTATCATCCACCTTGTACCTCTGAGAGGAGAGAAAGGCACCGCGTATCATCCACCTTGCACCTCTGAGAGGAGAGAAAGGCACCGCGTATCATCCACCTTGCACCTCTGAGAGGAGAGAAAGGCCAGTGCCTGTTGGGCACCGCGTATCATCCACCTTGCACCTCTGAGCGGAGAGAAAGGCACTGCGTATCATCCACCTTGTACCTCTGAGCGGAGAGAAAGGCCAGTGCCTGTTGGGCACCGCGTATCATCCACCTTGCACCTCTGAGCGGAGAGAAAGGCACCGCGTATCATCCACCTTGTACCTCTGAGAGGAGAGAAAGGCACCGCGTATCATCCACCTTGTACCTCTGAGAGGAGAGAAAGGCACTGCGTATCATCCACCTTGTACCTCTGAGCGGAGAGAAAGGCCAGTGCCTGTTGGGCACCGCGTATCATCCACCTTGCACCTCTGAGCGGAGAGAAAGGCACCGCGTATCATCCACCTTGTACCTCTGAGAGGAGAGAAAGGCACCGCGTATCATCCACCTTGCACCTCTGAGAGGAGAGAAAGGCACCGCGTATCATCCACCTTGTACCTCTGAGCGGAGAGAAAGGCACCGCGTATCATCCACCTTGTACCTCTGAGCGGAGAGAAAGGCCAGTGCCTGTTGGGCACCGCGTATCATCCACCCTGTACCTCTGAGCGGAGAGAAAGGCACCGCGTATCATCCACCTTGCACCTCTGAGAGGAGAGAAAGGCCAGTGCCTGTTGGGCACCGCGTATCATCCACCTTGCACCTCTGAGCGGAGAGAAAGGCCAGTGCCTGTTGGGCACCGCGTATCATCCACCTTGCACCTCTGAGAGGAGAGAAAGGCACCGCGTATCATCCACCTTGCACCTCTGAGAGGAGAGAAAGGCACCGCGTATCATCCACCTTGTACCTCTGAGCGGAGAGAAAGGCCAGTGCCTGTTGGGCACCGCGTATCATCCACCTTGCACCTCTGAGCGGAGGCAGTCAGCAGTTGGAAAGTAGCCTAGACAAAATCAGACCATAGAAATTGAGGGAATTATTTGATAAATACTTCCATTGAAAACAGCTTTCTTTCATTGTTCCAGCAGCCAAAGACACAATCCTAGTCATATTAGCAACCCATGCTAGTTGTTGCATCTTTAGATCTCCCCTCTTTCTAAATGCTTTTTAGTGTCTTCCAGCTACTTGCAGTCTGGAACATTCATGCAGAGCCTACTGCTGCGTGTGCATTGTTGCGCTTATTCTGATCTGTTGCATCAGCCTAATTGCTTTGTATTTATTTTTTTATATACAGTGGTTATATGAATTTTGGATCTGTTGTCCCAGAACAGTCCTAAGGTCTGTTTTGAACCGTCCCAGACATCTAATTTTTAACGTCCCGGGGCGAGAGGGACACCTTTTTAATTTTGAGCCCTGTAGCTACGTCTCCTCAGCAAACAGCACAAAGAGAGAGAGGTAGTGCATGCTGCTGAACTGTTACTGCAGGGCTGCAACCTCTGGGGACCGAGCGCAACCTAAAGCGTTTTGAGGCTGGGGGATCCAATTGTAAAATGAGGAGCAGGTGTTGTCTGTTTATAATCTGACAAAATAATATGATGGTGTGACGTGTAGGCTAGGTTGTGTGTGTTGTGTTTAAGGCTTGTATGAACTTGAAGGTCTCCTGCCGCTTAGTACTGTAGTATTTCCTACTTGAACTTGCTGGAATGTGACATTGCAGTGCTGGAATTCTACAGAGGTCCCGTTTGTACACTTTTCACACTACTGAACTATGCTGGCCGGGTTACAATGCTGCAACTGTGTTGGGAAAGACAATCTGAAAAGAAAAATCCAAGCACAGTACGGTTTGGGTTCGAGGCAGTGTGATAGGGTGCTAGTGTGTGTGGTGTAAGTGTGTGGTAGAAGTGTGTGGTAGGTTAGTCATTCAGTTCACCACGTCTACTGGCCAGCTGGACACTCAAATAAGTTGGCTCTTTTCAAAACATGTATTTTATTGTGAGGTACTAACAAAAGATTTCACACTGGCTATTTTTCCAAATATGACATCAATCGTTGCCAGTTTACCCTCAGTGACACGCATTCTATCCCCACACTCTAAAAGTAGTGGTTCCCAACCTGGTGTCTTGAGAGTTCCTTAAGGACCTTCAATGCTGCAGACATTTTTTGGTACCCTTCCCCCAGATCTGTGCTTCGAAACAATCCTGTCTCGGCGCTCTACGGACAATTCCTTCGACCTCATGGCTTGTTTTTAGCTCTGACATTCACAGTCAACTGTGGGACCTTATATAGACAGGTGTGTGCCTTTCCAAATCATGTCCAATCAGTTGAATTTACTCCAGGTGGACTCCAGTTGTAAAAACAAGGATGATCAATGGAAACAGGATGCACCTGAGCTCAATTTCCAGTCTCATAGCAAATGGTCTGAATATGTTTTTATTTTTTATACATTTGCAAAAATGTGTATCTGTTTCCACTTTGTCATTATGGGGTATTGTGTGTAGATTGCTGAGATTTTTTATTTTTATTTCATCCATTTTAAAATAAGGGCTGTAATGTAACATGTGGAAAAAGTGAAGGGGTCTGATTGCTTTCCGAAGGCACTGTGTCTATATACACATCAATTACACGAAAAGCAGAACACAAACATATGAAACAAACACTTTCTTCAGTAAAAAGGCCATCTAACGTCTTCCTGAATTTCACCTAGAGCCACCAAATCCACCCACTTTTGGAGATAATTCCTAACTCGGTGGAGATCATATCCAATATCAGCTTTCTGTATAAACTAGAGGAGTCTGTTGGCCCGACCAACCAGTGCTCCTGCACATTGGCTAACCGGACTATCTGCATTGTGTCCCGCCACCCCCAAATTGCCAACCCCTCTTTTACGCTACTGCTACTCTCTGTTCATCATATATGCAGTCACTTTAACCATATCTACATGTACATATTACCTCAATCAGCCTGACTAACCGGTGCCTGTATGTAGCCTCGCTACTTTTATAGCCTCTCTACTGTATATAGCCTGTCTTTTTACTGTTGTTTTATTTCTTTACCTATCTAGGGTTCACCTAATACCTTTTTGCACTATTGGTTAGAGCCTGTAAGTAAGCATTTCACTGTAAGGTCTGTATTCGGCACACGTGACAAATAAACTTTGATTTGATTTATATATCGGTGTGAGTGTTACTCAATCAATGCTAGCTGGTTTACTTATTGATCATCCTAACAACACTACTGCTTCCTGTGAAGTACAACCCCGAGATGGGCTAACAATGGGTACATGATGAACGTGTCTTCAAACAAGACTAGATAGAAACTATTGTCTGGGTTCATCTCTCTTATTTTATAAGGCCAGGTTACAGCTAAACTATATATGCAAAAGTATGTGGACACCCTTTCAAATTAGTGGATTTGGCTATTTCAGCCACACCCGTTGCTGACGGGTGTATAAAATCTAGCATACAGCCATGCAATTTCCATAGACAATCATTATCAGTAGAATGCCTTACTGAAGAGCTCAGTGACTTTCAACATGGCACCGTCATAGGATGCCACCTTTCCAACAAGTCAGTTAGTCAAATTTCTGCCCTGCTAGAGCTGCCCCATTCAACTAAGTGCTGTTATTGTGAAGTGGAAACATCTAGGAGTAACAACAGCTTAGCCGTGAAGTGGTAGGCCACACAAGCTCACAGATCGGGACCACCGAGTGTGTAGCATGTAAAAATCATCTGTCCTCTGTTGCAACACTCCCTACCGAGATCCAAACTGCCTCTGGAAGCAACGTCAGCACAAGAACTGTAAGTCGGATTTCCATGGTCAAGCAGCAGCACACAAGCCTAAGATCACCATGCGCAATGCCAAGCGTCGGCAGGAGTGGTGTGAAGTTCGCCACCATTGGACTCTGGAGCAGTGGAAACGCGTTCTCTGGAGTGATTAATCACCATCTTCACCATGGCATTCTCTTAACCAGCTTCACCTGGAATGCTTTTCCAACTTCACCTGGAATGCTTTTCCAACCGTCTTGAAGGAGTTCCCACATATGCTGAGCACTTGTTGGCTGCTTTTCCTTCAATCTGCAGTCCAACTCATCCCAAACCGTCTCAATTGGGTTGAGGTCGGGTGATTGTGGAGTCCAGGTCATCTGATGCAGCACTCCATCACTCTCCTTCTTGGTCAAATAGCCCTTACACAACCTGCAGGTGTGTTGTCATTGTCCTGTTGAAAAACAACGGATAGTCCCACTAAGCCCAAACCAGATGGGATGGCGTATCGCTGTGATAGCCATGCTGGTTAAGTATGCCTTGAATTCTAAATAAATCACAGACGGTGTCACCAGCAAATCACACCTCCATGCTTTACGGTGGGAAATACACATGCGGAGGTCATCTGTTCACCCACACCGCATCTCACAAAGATGCAGCGGTTGGAACCAAAAGTCTCCAATTTGGACTCATCAGACCAAAGGACAGATTTCCACTGGTCTAATGTCCATTTGCTCAGGTTTCTTGGCCCAAGCAAGTCTCTTCTTCTTATTGGTGTCCTTTAGTAATGGTTTCTTTGCAGCAATTTGACCATGGAGGCCTGATTCACACAGTTGATGTTGAGATGTGTCTGTGACTGGAACTCTGTGAAGCATTTATTTGAGCCGCAATTTCTGAGGCTGGTAACTCAAATTAATTTATCATCTGCAGCAGAGGTAACTCTGGGTCTTCCATTCCTGTGTCGGTCCTCATGAGAGCCAGTTTCATCATAGCGCTTGATGGTTTTTACGACAGTATTTGAAGAAACTGTCAAAGTTCTTAAAATGTTCAGTATTGACTGACCTTCATGTCTTAAAGGAATGGTGGACTGTCGTTTCTCTTTTGTTTATTTGAGCTGTTCTTTCCATAATATGGACTTGGTCTTCTACCAAACAGGGCTAACTTCTGTATACCACCCCTACCTTGTCACAACACAACTTAATGCGTTTGAGCCAATCAGAAGGAAAGAAATTACACAAATTAACTTTTTAAAAAGGCACACCTGTTAATTGAAATACATTCCGGGTGACTACCTCATGAAGATGGTTGAGAGAATGCCAAGAGTGTGCAAAGCTGTCATCAAGGCAAAGGGTGGCGACTTTGAATAATCTCAAATCTAAAATGTAATGTTGATTTTGCACTTTTTTTTGGTTTCTACATGATTCCATATGTGTTATTTCATAGTTTTTTGAGGTCATCACCATTATTCTACAATATAGAAAATAGTAAAAATAAAGACAAACCTTTTGAATGAGTAGGTGTTCTAAAACTTTTGAATGGTAGTGTAGGTATATAATGTATGTATAATACTTATATTTTACTTCATACTCTAATGTGAAGATGTGTTTGTTGATGTTGTTTCAGATGCCTTCCAGGATGTCAGATCTGCCAGCAGTTGGTGAGGTGAGTCTTTGGCCCTATTCTGATCTCTCAGCCAGACGTGAGCCCAGTCCTTGACTCAAGACCCTGGGACCTCCTCAATTCAACCAACCTCTTCTAAAATACTGTACTGACATAAACAATAACTGGTATTAAAGTTCTGTGTGGAAGTGTCACCTAGTCTCTATTCCACTCCACGCCTATGGTTCTTCACTGTATGTAGTGCTGTATCAGTGGCAGTCGGTGCCGTTTTAAGATGAGGAAGGACGATTTTTACTATATTTTTATGAGCATGCCGTTATTTCTGTTACAGCATATTTGATGACTGTCATTCATATTCACCCAACTCAATGTAACATCGTTTAGGTTACTACATGATAGTCCAATAGTTGCAAACAAGAGTTTCTATTGGACAAATTAATGTATGTGTATCCCCGTTTCGTTACGTTTGCTCCAGTTTAAGAACGTTTTTAGGCGGAATGAATACACCCCTTATCACACGCAAATACAGTTCACTTTCATAGCAGCCACATACAAACAGCATGATCACTTTGCTCGTTAATTCCTTCTCAAATCTATGTGCTTTCTTCATCTCACCTTTCCCCTTCATTTGTGGGCTTCAGTGCACAACACATCAGCTGTCTGTGACCAGGCGAAAAAACCTTTCCATGCCAAATCTTTATATCATAACCGCTAACCTCTACATATAGCCTACGTCGTTGTCACCATATTAGCCAATATCAGTCAACATAGCTACTAGATCTAACGTGTTAGTAAACCCGCTACAGTCATGCAGTACAGTTAGCAAGCAGTTTAGCAGTTACACCGGCGGGCCCCGGTGGCAATACATTTATAAAGCTTACCCTGACTTGGAAAAGTTCCAGTGTTGAATAGCCATACCCAGCTAGCTAACATGGCATCCCTCTCTGTTTGAGCCAGGTGTTTTGAGTAGGCTAAACTAGCTAGCTGCATTCGCTAGCTAAAGTAAGCAAAAGTAAAAAATATAAAATGAATATAGTTTGTTCTCTCGATCTCTCTGGCTTCTCCTTCATTTTAAAATAAATGTAATTGTTCATAACTGTTCAACTATTGTCTTTCTCTCTCTTTGAGTCAACTATTCACCACATTTTAAGCAGTGCTAGCTAGCAGTAGCTTATTCTTTCAGTACTAGTCATTATCTGATCCTTTGATTGGGTGGACTATATTTCAGTTCAAGCTGCAAGAGCTCTGATAGGTTGGAGGAAGTCCTCCGGAAGTTGTCATAATTACTGTGTAAGTCTATGGAAGGAAGTGAGAACCTTGATAATCCTAGGTTTTGTATTAAAGTCAATGTACTCTGAGGACGGAAACTAGCTGTCCTCCGGCTACACCATGGTGCTACACTACAGAGTTCTGCTGAGGCTACTGTAGACCTTCATCGCAAAACCGTGTGTTTTAATCAATTATTTTGTGACACGTGAATATATTTAGTATAGTTTTATCTAAAAAGGATAACATTACTATTATTTTTTTTATTCACTGAGGATGGTCCTTCCCTTTCTCCTCTAAGGAGCCTCCACTGTACTGTATATAGTACTCCACTGTATATTACTGTGTATATAGTACTCCACTGTATAGTACTGTATATAATACTCCACTGTATATATTACTCCACTGTATAGTACTGTATATAGTACCCCACTGTATAGTACTGTATATAGTACTCCACTGTAAATGTCTGTGTATATAGTGCTCCACTGTGTATATAGTTCTCCACTGTATATTACTGTGTATATAGTACTCCACTGTATATTACTGTGTATATAGTACTCCACTGTATAGTACTGTATATAATACTCCACTGTATATTATTGTGTATATAATACTCCACTGTATAGTATTGTGTGTATATAGTACTCCACTTTATATAGTACCCCACTGTATATAGTACAGTACTACACCCCGGTCCTGAAAAGAAACAATTACCTTCCAGGCTTTGTGTGTCAGGAGGAACACATCATCTCTCTGAGAGAGGGTGTAGCAGGACCTAGACTGCCCTGTGTGTGTGTGTCACTTTATAGAAATGTAGAGGGGTAAAGTTGATGATTCATATGGGGCTCTGATGCGTCTGTGTGTAAAATAATATTTATCTCTGTGTGTCCCCCCCCCCCTTCCTCTAGATGCTGCTGTGGTCGGCTGGTACGGCAGCATGCTGGGTTTACAGCCAGCCTGGCCATGAAGTACTCAGACGTGAACTTGGGTGGGGGGGCAGAGGGTGGGGTGCAGCCGGAGTTGGAGGAGTGGGCTGTGGACAAACACACACAGGAGAGCCCTACAGACGCTTACGGCATCGTTAACTTCCAGGGAGGGTCGCACTCTTACAGAGCCAAGGTAGGGTGGAGAGAAGCTTACACACACACACACACACACACACTCTCACATCTCCATGGTGGACCTCACAGAGATAGACACTCTCTAAGCGCTTAGCTCAACAAATCAAACCAGTGTCTCAGTCACATTGTCTCTGGCCATCGCCACCAGCTCCAAAGGTATACATTATTAGACATCCTTTGACCTGGCCTAGCATTCTGGAAACTCTTCCCTGAGCTGAGCAGCCTAGCCTGTCTAGTCTGCCTCCATAGCCAGCGGGTGAGTCCCAAATGGCATCATATTCCCTATATAGTGCACTACATTTGACCATGGCCCATTGGGCTCTGGTCAAAACTAGTGCACTATGTAGGTAAAAGGGTGACATTTGGGATGTAGACACTTATACAACACCTAGGAAAACACTTTTACCTCAGACTAACTTACTTACTTAGGCCTGTGTATTCCTTGCAAAACATACGCAATGTTTTTGATGAGTCACCTCCATCCCTTTTGGGCTAAACTAAGTGTTTATTATTGGTTATTCTACATGAAGTAGGTGAATATAATCACACAACGCCATTTAGTCTACTATTTTAGAAACAGCAGTGACTGTAATACGGGCAAATCCCCCTGTTAAAACTCCAGGTTTATTATGCCTTGGAACAAGAGAAGGGGTTGTGTGGCTGTGAGACTGAGAATATCCTTTACTGTACGTTCAGGACCGCTTTCCACGGCCCAGATTGACACATTTAATGGTGACGATGTATCAAGCATGTCCATGTAGGTCTGGGAAATCCACCCTCCAAGACCCCAGTGTTGACATTGGAACATCATTAATAGTCATCTTAAGCTCGAGTTCAAACTTAAAATCAAAGATGGGTGTATTTTGAAAGGACTGCAACATTTAGTTTGTACAAGAGAAGTTCAAACCCTCCAATCTCTCCTTTCCTCCCCTCCTCTCCACTCCTCTCCTGTCCCCAGTATGTGCGTCTGTCCCATGACAGCAGGCCAGAGAGCATCCTGAGGCTGATGCTGAATGAGTGGCAGATGGAGCTTCCTAAGATCCTCATCTCTGTCCACGGAGGCATCCAGAACTTTGACCTGCACCCCCGAATCAAACAGGTGGTGGGGAAGGGCCTGATCAAAGCTGCTGTCACCACCGGGGCATGGATCCTGACAGGAGGGGTTAACACAGGTGATACACATACACACGGGCATAGAAAAACGCACATACGCACAGATTCGAGCAAACTCTCTCACACACAGTGACTTACTCTTCTTATTAGGTAAAATACACACAAGTCGGGTGTTCTGTCTTAGCAGAGTTGTGTGTCTCTATCCCAGCGCTACTGGGACCTATATACTGTGTTTAACTCATTATGGAGACCTAATGATAATGGTTGACTCCTTACTTAATGACAGTGTTTAACTGATTACATAGTGGGTTAATTAACCAGACTGGTGTTTATTCTGACTGGTCCTGATAGTAACACTCAGCTACAGCAGACTGGTTGTCCAGACAACTACACTAGTCTGTTTTGATCCATTACTTGGTGTTGATTGGTTGTATTTTAACCCCTGACCTCCAGGTGTTGCCAAACATGTGGGTGATGCGTTGAAGGAGCACTGTTCTAGATCGTCAAGGAAGATCTGTACAATTGGAGTCGCTCCCTGGGGCGTCATTGAGAACCGCAATGACCTCATCGGGAGAGACGTGAGGAACACACACTCACACACACAAAAGTTTGTTTTTTACTATCCTTGTGGGGACCAAACAATTGATTAAAATCCTATTTTTCCCTAACCTTTAACCTCTAAACCTAACTCTCAAACCTAAAAGAGCCTTTTACCCTGTGGGGACCGAAGAAATGTCCTTTTCCTTGTTTTACTATCCTTGTGAGGACTTCTGGATAGTGAAACCTAAACACAAACAAGCACATCACAATACTTATTTACCCAGTATTTATTTTAAGTGGTCAAAAATATCTGCTGTCCAGTCTGAGTAAAGTGTATGTTCCAGGTTGTAGCCCCCTACCAGACGTTGCTGAACCCCCTGTCCAAGCTCAACGTGTTGAACAACCTCCACTCCCACTTCCTGCTGGTGGATGATGGGACGGTGGGGAAGTACGGAGCTGAGGTCCAACTACGCCGCGAGCTGGAAAAACACATCCAACTGCAGAGGATACACGCACGTAAGAGACACACACACACACGATAAACACATCCAACTGCAGAGGATACACGCACGTAAGAGACACACACACACACACACACGATAAACACATCCAACTGCAGAGGATACACACACGTAAGAGACACACACACACACGATAAACACATCCAACTGCAGAGGATACACGCACGTAAGAGACACACACACACACACACACGATAAACACATCCAACTGCAGAGGATACTTTAGCAATAAAGCATGAGAATCGTGGATTATAGTGAATTACACACAATTCTGGGCTGTAGTTAGGCACAGTGGGAAGCTGCGTGCCGGGAAACAACCCTTGAGTATTATTCATGATCGTCTACAGGTTTGAGTCTGTTATTCATGATCATCTACAGGTTTGAGTCTGTTATTCATGATCATCTACAGGTTTGAGTCTGTTATTCATGATCATCTACAGGTTTGAGTCTGTTATTCATGATCGTCTACAGGTTTGAGTCTGTTATTCATGATCGTCTACAGGTTTGAGTCTGTTATTCATGATCATCTACAGGTTTGAGTCTGTTATTCATGATCGTCTACAGGTTTGAGTCTGTTATTCATGATCGTCTACAGGTTTGAGTCTGTTATTCATGGTCATCTACAGGTTTGAGTCTGTTATTCATGATCATCTACAGGTTTGAGTCTGTTATTCATGATCGTCTACAGGTTTGAGTCTGTTATTCATGATCGTCTACAGGTTTGAGTCTGTTATTCATGGTCATCTACAGGTTTGAGTCTGTTATTCATGATCATCTACAGGTTTGAGTCTGTTATTCATGATCATCTACAGGTTTGAGTCTGTTATTCATGATCATCTACAGGTTTGAGTCTGTTATTCATGATCATCTACAGGTTTGAGTCTGTTATTCATGATCATCTACAGGTTTGAGTCTGTTATTCATGATCATCTACAGGTTTGAGTGCCTTATTGCTTATATAAAATGATGTTTAACATGTTTTCATAAAACAAAAAAATGAGAATTCATTTTATTCATCTTTCCACCCAGTTATAGTGTCTGGACAAACTCCAGTTGTGTGTTCTATTTATGTGGTTGCTTGCCAAAAGCACATTTTTTTTTGTTTGTTTTATTGGCACATTAGCTAGCCAAGTGGACTGGTCGTCCGTTCTAATTGATAAAGGTTACTATGCAGGCTAGCAATTTTTCCTTTTCTAGCTAAGCAACTAAAGCTAACACAATCACACCAAGCAGCTGGAATGACAGCAAACTAGCTACATTTTTGTATGTTTCACCTTTGTTTCTATTGCCATTTCTTTGGATATATCCATAATAATTATGCTGATGCATGAACAGGGCCGGCCCGCCCATTAGACAGGATTAGGTGGTTGCCTAGGGTGGCAGATTGACGAGGGCGGCATTTTACGAGCTAAACTGACCAGGAATCACCTCCAACAACACATAACGCCTCACATAATTCTGCCCAAAAACAATGAAAACGTATCTCGCCCAATGGCATACGGGCTATTTAGGTGAGTGCTGATACCACCCCATGATAAGGAGTGCCCACTTTGCCAAAGTCAGGGTTGCAAAATATTTAGCTTGTCCATTCCCAGCATGCCTCTCCAGGGTGCTGTTGGAGATGAGCAGAGCGGCGGTGCTCCACCAACACTCAAGTCACATAACATGAATCATGTAGCCTATAGTAGAAAGAGTAGTAACCTGTGGTTTTTCTGTTGCCTACAGACTGGAGACCATATTTATGACAATGTTATGAGACAGACACTTTTTTTTTACATCAAGCACGTCTCTTTGACCAAATAGCCCTATTAAATAAAAATGCAATTCAATATCCTAAAACCAGGATGTGTCCAAATAAAATGTACAATATGGAATTAAATTAGGCTTCTCACGACTGCTGTCTGGGAGTTTTACTCCGTGGGCTAAATGGTCATGAATCAATTGTAGGCCAATTTGTCCATTTTTTTACGAGCTGATCATAGCAAAGAAGAAAATACTTGTGTATTTCCGGCTGTGTAAACACACGGATTCTCACTGAAATGGACTCATAACTCCTGATAATCTTGGGTATCTCATATGCAGATCTTAAATAGACAAAATGATTAGGCTTCAGCCTTGGTCAGGAATCCGGATTAGGCTAATAAAATGCTGCTACCTGTTTTACAATCAGTAGTACATGGATGGGCATTCATAAAATTGCATTGTGGGCTGTCACTGTAGGCTACACTATTCTAGTTTTTCTGGGATAGGAGGAGGGCGGTAATTTTTTCTCGCCTAGGGCGGCAGAACGGCCAGGACTGGGCCTGCCTGAATTCACCTGGCTCAGAGAAGCTGTCTGTCTCGTCCAGACACGTTCAGTCTCATTTTGCACGTTGAAGGTTGCATTCCAACATTGTTGCAGAGATTGGAGAGGCAGACTGCAGGGTTTAGACAAACCCCCACTGTTGCAAACCAAATGTTAGGCTAGAAACATGGGGAAACAATGTCAAGATGCTGTTTCCGGTAGAGAGAAAGGTTTGGAATTGCCTGGCTGGGCTGTGGGACAGTGAATGCGCAGTGATAATTCAAATTGAACTGTTAACAAGCATTACCTGAGGATTATCGTAAATAAATAATGACTTATCAACCAATTAACATCCAGGATCCAAACGTAACGTTTTATAATGATTATTTCCACCCCAGGCGTCTTCTCTGCGGCTGTGTGTTGAGAGTACTTTAACACCTGAAGGCAATGTCTGAGAATAATGGTCAGGTCCAAAATTATTGGCACCCTTGATAAAGATTAGCAAAAGAAGTCTATCAGTCAGTGTCTACTGTAGTTGCTGTATCTCCGCCTTTTCTGTCTCTGTGTGGTGCTTCTAAGTGCCAGTGTGTGACAGAGGCAGTTACCAGAGACCGGCTATTATCACAATAACCTTAGATCCCCTATTATTAAAATAGCCTAGGCAGACACCCATACAGAATGCACACCCACTGTTATTATGGTGTGGCAGTCTGCTGACCTGCTGAAACACCCTCTTAAAATGGAGCTTTAAGACCTGTCACATGTCTCTCTGTTAACCCTTTACTGCTTTCCTGTTGTCATCACAAACAGAGACCAATAGAATACAGCATCTCGATGAACATACAGTGTTGATATTTGAGATGTTTCCAATGTTCTTAACAGCATATTTAGTGATATTCTGGCTTTCTCTCTCTTTCTCTGTCCTTTGTTTCTCCCTCCCCCCCAGGAATTGGTCAGGGTGTTCCTGTGGTAGCGTTGATATTTGAGGGGGGTCCCAACGTAATCCTGACAGTGTTGGAGTACCTTCAGGAGACTCCACCTGTTCCTGTGGTGGTCTGTGAGGGGACTGGGCGTGCTGCTGACATACTGGCCTACGTCCACAAACAGACTGAGGAGGGGGGGTGAGACACACATTCTTCTAACAGATTGCATCACATATAATGGGGTTCCACAGGGTTCTGTGCTAGAACCGTTACTTAGAGGAATGATCGTGGATGTAACTTCCTTTAACCCTTCAGGGGTCTACCTGACGGTGTGGAGATAGAAATCATCGCTACGATCAAAAAGACGTTCAACTTCAGCCACAGCGATGCTATACACCTCTTCCAGACCCTTATGGAATGTATGAAGAGCAAAGAACTGGTAAACACATGGTTAACTCACAGTGAATACATGGAAATCTATTCCACATCAGGTAACTGATGCAAGCAGTAGAATCAGATTTAAAAAACAGCTAAAAATACACCTTATGGAACAGTGGGGACTGTGAAGAGACACACACACAGGCACAGACACATTCACATAAGACACACACGTACACATGGATGTTGTTTTGTAAATATGTGATAGTGGACTAAATGTATTGGGTAAAGTGTTCTGACATGTAATGTCATGTAATATTTCAAATTGTATATAACTGCCTTCCTGGACCCCAGGATGAGTAGCTGCTGCCTTGGCAACAGCTAATGGGGATCCTTAACAGATACTGAATGAATTTTAAGAAAAAGCTGAATCCTACAATGCATACTGTGTCGTCTGTTCATAGTCTGATTAATATAATGATACTGATGACGCTTATCGTTTTTCATAAATACCAGAACGTATTGCATTACTTTAGATTTTTTAATGACCATGTGGGTTTTTCTCCACCTCTCCTTCCTCTGGACGACAGATCACGGTGTTTCATATCGGCTCTGAGGACCACCAGGATATTGACGTGGCCATACTGAGGGCATTACTGAAAGGTGTGTTGGGTAACTTCATCTCAGTGTCCTGTTGTTTGACTGACAGAAGATCTGTGCCCATGACTCCCCTCTGACCTAGAGAAAGGGAGAGGGCAAATGAAAAGATCCCAATAATAAAACAAACAGAAGGGCGAGACAGTGGGTTGTGTAACCAAAGTTTTCATTTTGAAACTGATACTATAGATATGTTTTGAGAAGTCAACACTCTCCTCCCTCCGTCTGTCTGTCTCTCTCGTCCTGCTCTCTCCCTCTACTCCTGAGCTCTCCTACTATCTATCACTCTCTCGTCCTGATCTCTCTCGTTGTCCTACTCTCTCGCTATCTCTCTCGTCCTCTGTTTCTCTCACTATCTCTTGTCCTGCCGCTATCTCGCGCTCTTTCTCTCGCTCTCTCACTTGCTCTCTTTTGGGGTTTCCCTGTGGGTCTCAGAGGGGCTTATTGCTAGACACTCCGAGACCCCATTCTCACAATACATAAAGCTGTCCTCTTCTCACTTTTCTCTATTCTATCCGATCTGGCTCTAACACAGAGGGAAAGAGAGAGCTCTGAAAGGATAGGTATTCACATGAACTAGTCTGTCCCTGTCTATTCAGTAGTTGTGTGTCTATCTATCAGTGGTCTTCTGTCATTGAATAAGAAGTTCAGACAAATGCAGGAATGTGTTCAAAGTCCGCCCCACGCAGCTTGTCTACCAGCTATGTAGATCCCGTAGTAGAGGAACCAGTCCAGTCAGTTAAGAGTTCAGGACATTCTGACTGAGCATAATAGATCCCCAGCCAGCAGGACAATATAAGCCTGTCAAACCAGCATTAGTCTTGGTACACCAGTAACACATCCTCAATAGAAGGCCTCAATAGCTCATTCGACCCTTAAGGATACATACACAAGCATATGGAAATACCTTTAAAATAGCTGTCCAGTGTTTCCAGATTTCTATGAAATATGACCTACACTGCTCAAAAAAATAAAGGGAACACTAAAATAACACATCCTAGATCTGAATGAATGAAATATTCTTATTTAAATACTTTTTTCTTTACATAGTTGAATGTGCTAACAACAAAATCACACAAAAATGATCAACCCATGGAGGTCTGGATTTGGAGTCACACTCAAAATTAAAGTGGAAAACCACACTACAGGCTGATCCAACTCTGATGTAATGTCCTTAAAACAAGTCAAAATGGGGCTCAGTAGTGTGTGTGGCCTCCACGTGCCTGTATGACCTCCCTACAACGCCTGGGCATGCTCCTGATGAGGTGACGGATGGTCTCCTGAGGGATCTCCTCCCAGACCTGGACTAAAGCATCCACGAACTCCTGGACAGTCTGTGGTGGATGGAGCGAGACATGATGTCCCAGATGTGCTCAATTGGATTCAGGTCTGGGGAACGGGCGGGCCAGTCCATAGCATCAATGCCTTCCTCTTAGCCACATCAGCTAATGAGCCAGCGCGGTGATAATGAGAAGTCTCCTCTATGAGGAAATATGAGACGTGTCCACTATGAGGAAATGTGAGAAGTCTCCTCTATGAGGAAATATGAGACGTGTCCACTATGAGGAAATATGAGACGTGTCCTCTATGAGGAAATATGAGACGTGTCCTCTGAGGAAATATGAGACGTGTCCACTATGAGGAAATATGAGACGTGTCCACTATGAGGAAATATGAGACGTGTCCACTATGAGGAAATATGAGACGTGTCCTCTATGAGGAAATATGAGACGTGTCCACTATGAGGAAATATGAGACGTGTCCACTATGAGGAAATGTGAGAAGTCTCCTCTATGAGGAAATATGAGACGTCTCCTCTATGAGGAAATATGAGACGTCTCCTCTATGAGGAAATATGAGACGTGTCCACTATGAGGAAATATGAGACGTGTCCACTATGAGGAAATGTGAGAAGTCTCCTCTATGAGGAAATATGAGACGTGTCCACTATGAGGAAATGTGAGAAGTCTCCTCTATGAGGAAATATGAGACGTGTCCTCTATGAGGAAATATGAGACGTGTCCTCTATGAGGAAATATGAGACGTGTCCTCTATGAGGAAATGTGAGAAGTCTCCTCTATGAGGAAATATGAGACGTGTCCACTATGAGGAAATATGAGACGTGTCCTCTATGAGGAAATATGAGACGTGTCCTCTATGAGGAAATGTGAGAAGTCTCCTCTATGAGGAAATATGAGACGTGTCCTCTATGAGGAAATATGAGACGTGTCCTCTATGAGGAAATATGAGACGTGTCCTCTATGAGGAAATATGAGACGTGTCCACTATGAGGAAATGTGAGAAGTCTCCTCTGAGGAAATATGAGACGTGTCCTCTATGAGGAAATATGAGACGTGTCCACTATGAGGAAATGTGAGAAGTCTCCTCTATGAGGAAATATGAGACGTGTCCTCTGAGGAAATATGAGACGTGTCCACTATGAGGAAATGTGAGAAGTCTCCTCTATGAGGAAATATGAGACGTGTCCTCTATGAGGAAATATGAGACGTGTCCACTATGAGGAAATGTGAGAAGTCTCCTCTATGAGGAAATATGAGACGTGTCCACTATGAGGAAATGTGAGAAGTCTCCTCTATGAGGAAATGTGAGAAGTCTCCTCTATGAGGAAATATGAGACGTGTCCTCTATGAGGAAATATGAGACGTGTCCTCTATGAGGAAATACCAAGCATGTTTGAAATACAACTTTGAGGTGGGGTTTTTGAAGAGCTTGTGTTTTTCCCTGTATTTTATGCTTTGGTCACATGAGTATAGGAAGAGTATAAGTCAACAACATGATTTGTGTTTGAGTTAACAGATTATGAGCTGTTAAATGTGAGATTTTCTTTGGACAGTTACTTTAAGATGTCCTCCATAAACATATCAGATGAACCGTAAGGTTACAGAGACATGTTTGTAAATATGGAAATGTCCCGTCTCCCACATCAGGATTTACATCCTGAAAATACAACTTGAACTTTAAACTTTACCAAAAGGAAATCCTGTAGATTAGAGTGTACATTGGATCCCATGTTAGGATATGGTTCTGTGTAAAACAGTAGTGGTGATTTAGTATGGTAATTCATCTGTATTATTCTGTATGGTTGTTTCTGTATTGTCCTTCCCCAGCCCTGTTCTCTAAATCCTGCTGCTAAGTCAACAGGAAACACACAATTAATGTGGCTTTGCCTAGCAATTAGTTTGTGTGTGTTGTGTGTGGTGTGTGTGTGTGTGTGTGTGTTGTGTGTGTGCTTACGCTGCTGCTACTCTGTTTATTATATATCCTGATACCTAGTCACTTCTAACCCTATCCACATGTACATACTACAAACTACCTGGTACCCCTGCACATTGACTCAGTACTGGTACTCCTCGTATATAGCCTCGTTACTACCTGGTACCCCTGCACATTGACTCAGTACTGGTACTCCTCGTATATAGCATCGTTACTACCTGGTACCCCTGCACATTGACTCAGTACTGGTACTCCTCCTATACAGCCTCGTTACTACCTGGTACCCCTGCACATTGACTCAGTACTGGTACTCCTCGTATATAGCCTCGTTACTACCTGGTACCCCTGCACATTGACTCAGTACTGGTACTCCTCGTATATAGCATCGTTACTACCTGGTACCCCTGCACATTGACTCAGTACTGGTACTCCTCGTATATAGCCTCGTTACTACCTGGTACCCCTGCACATTGACTCAGTACTGGTACTCCTCGTATATAGCCTCATTACTACCTGGTACCCCTGCACATTGACTCAGTACTGGTACTCCTCGTATACAGCCTCGTTACTACCTGGTACCCCTGCACATTGACTCAGTACTGGTACTCCTCGTATACAGCCTCGTTACTACCTGGTACCCCTGCACATTGACTCAGTACTGGTACTCCTCGTATATAGCCTCGTTACTACCTGGTACCCCTGCACATTGACTCAGTACTGGTACTCCTCCTATACAGCCTCGTTACTACCTGGTACCCCTGCACATTGACTCAGTACTGGTACTCCTCGTATATAGCCTCGTTACTACCTGGTACCCCTGCACATTGACTCAGTACTGGTACTCCTCGTATACAGCCTCGTTACTACCTGGTACCCCTGCACATTGACTCAGTACTGGTACTCCTCGTATACAGCCTCGTTACTACCTGGTACCCCTGCACATTGACTCAGTACTGGTACTCCTCGTATACAGCCTCGTTACTACCTGGTACCCCTGCACATTGACTCAGTACTGGTACTCCTCGTATACAGCCTCGTTACTACCTGGTACCCCTGCACATTGACTCAGTACTGGTACTCCTCCTATATAGCCTCGTTACTACCTGGTACCCCTGCACATTGACTCAGTACTGGTACTCCTCGTATATAGCCTCTTTACTACCTGGTACCCCTGCACATTGACTCAGTACTGGTACTCCTCGTATACAGCCTCGTTACTACCTGGTACCCCTGCACATTGACTCAGTACTGGTACTCCTCGTATACAGCCTCGTTACTACCTGGTACCCCTGCACATTGACTCAGTACTGGTACTCCTCGTATACAGCCTCGTTACTACCTGGTACCCCTGCACATTGACTCAGTACTGGTACTCCTCGTATACAGCCTCGTTACTACCTGGTACCCCTGCACATTGACTCAGTACTGGTACTCCTCGTATATAGCCTCGTTACTACCTGGTACCCCTGCACATTGACTCAGTACTGGTACTCCTCATATACAGCCTCGTTAATGTGTTTGTTACTATTTCCTTTTTATTTAGCAAATATTTGTCTTTCTATCTCTGCATTGTTGGGAACGGGCTCGTAGGTGAGCATTTTCCTGTAAAGTCTACACCTGTTGTATTTAACGCATGTGACCAATAACATGTGATTTGTGTGCTGCTCCTCCAGGCACCAATGAGTCTGCGTTTGACCAGCTGGTTCTGACTCTGGCCTGGGACCGGGTGGACATCGCCAAGAACCATGTGTTTGTCTACGGACAGCAGCTACTGGTACGTCTATCTGTGGCTGGCTGGCTCTCTTCGGCTCTTTCTCTGGCTGGCTGGCTCTCTCTGTTTATGTGGCTGGCTGTCTGTGTGGCTGGCTTTCTGTCTGTCTGTGTGGCTGGCTTTCTGTCTGTCTGTGTGGCTGGCTTTCTGTCTGTCTGTGTGGCTGGCTTTCTGTCTGTCTGTGGCTGGCTTTCTGTCTGTCTGTGTGGCTGGCTTTCTGTCTGTCTGTGTGGCTGGCTTTCTGTCTGTCTGTGTGGCTGGCTTTCTGTCTGTGTGTGGCTGGCTTTCTGTCTGTGTGTGGCTGGCTCTCTGTCTGTCTGTGTGGCTGGCTCTCTGTCTGTCTGTGTGGCTGGCTCGCTGTCTGTCTGTGTGGCTGGCTCGCTGTCTGTCTGTGTGGCTGGCTTTCTGTCTGTCTGTGTGGCTGGCTTTCTGTCTGTCTGTGTGGCTGGCTCTCTGTCTGTCTGTGTGGCTGGCTCTCTGTCTGTCTGTGTGGCTGGCTCTCTGTCTGTCTGTCTGTGTGGCTGGCTCTCTGTCTGTCTGTCTGTGTGGCTGGCTCTCTGTCTGTCTGTGTGGCTGGCTCTGTCTGTCTGTCTGTGTGGCTGGCTCTCTCTGTCTGTCTGTGTGGCTGGCTCTCTCTGTCTGTCTGTGTGGCTGGCTCTCTCTGTCTGTCTGTGTGGCTGGCTCTCTCTGTCTGTCTGTGTGGCTGGCTCTCTCTCTGTCTGTCTGTGTGGCTGGCTCTCTCTCTGTCTGTCTGTGTGGCTGGCTCTCTGTCTGTCTGTGTGGCTGGCTGTCTGTCAAGACTGCATCTATTATGAACGTGCTTTTCATCAGTATCAGCCTAAATGGAATAAATGTCATTTAAACCCCAAATATCTCCTAAGCTAGCCACTCCAGAGTCAGTGGTCCTATATGACCCAAGGGACAGGCTACAGGAAGGCTGCCAGTAGACTGTTTATTTTGACTAATTTGAACTGGTCTGGTGTATTTATTCATTGTTAGTGCAGTCAATGTTGGATCCATGTTGAGGTGTGTGTGTGTGTGTGTGTGCGCAGGTGGGTTCGTTGGAGCAGGCCATGCTGGATGCCTTAGTGATGGACCGTGTGGAGTTTGTGAAGCTCCTGATTGAGAATGGAGTTAGCATGCACAGGTTCCTTACCATCACACGGCTGGAGGAGCTATACAACACGGTAACACACACACAGCTCACCAATTTCACACACATACATGTAATGATGCTCCACAGGGCTCTATGCTGGTACCATTTACTGTTCTCCTCACACGTGCAACCTCTCAATTCTAACGTTTGATTCGTATTCTGTCAAAATCATTTCTAAACGGTCTGTTTATCCATGGTCCTGCTGGGCATCGTGTTTTATCTGTGTCTCTTCTGTTCCAGAAACAGTCCCCTACCAATCCCACGCTCTTCAACCTCGTAAGGGATGTCAAACAGGTACATCTTTGACTTCTTGTCAACCATTGATTGTCAAAGTTTGAATTAATTTGAACAATAGTAATTGATGATGATGGTGTTGTTGATTAGTATGACTCACTATGACTCGTAATTGTTTCCAGGGTAATCTCCCCCCTAACTACAAGATGACCTTAATTGACATTGGCCTGGTGATAGAGTACCTGATGGGCGGGACTTACAGGTGCAACTACACCAGGAAACGCTTCAGGATCATCTACAACAATCTCCATGGCAACAGCAGGGTAAGGGTTAACGGTTAGTGTTAAGGGTTGAAGATAAAAGGTTAAAACGTAAGTTTGCTTCAGGGTCAAGGGTTAAACTCATTGTTCACACATTGTTTTGATCTTTCACTGATTGATTCATTTAGAGTAATGGTGAAAGTAAACTGTTCTCTATCTTTTTCTCTGTCTCTCTCCAGAGGTCAGGTCGCCACTCTGCAGGGCCTGGGTCCCACCTGAGGAAGAGCCAAGAGTCGTTCAGTATCCAGGCCGACAAGAAGGAGAAGACCAGGCACAACCACTTCATCAAGACTGCACAGCCATACAAACCCAAGGTACACACACACACACACGCACAACATGGAGAGTCATATTTGAGAACACACTGTGACTTGTGTGATGGCAAGAAACAGCCTGTCCACTGATGACCTTGTGGAAATCTATACCAATGTAATTTGACCATGCCTGGAGTATGACAGTGTGTTGCTGGTAGGCTGCACCAAGATGCAGCAAGCTGCACTGGATAAGGTACAGAAAAGGACAAGCAAGATAATAACAAAAACAGAGACATCCCACTGACCCTTCCACCACTACAGCCATGGAGAGAGCAAGCAGCAGTAAGATTGATCACTGACATGCACCAACCTGACCACCGTCTACAGGATCTCCTACCACAGAGAAGGGGAGAGTACTGGCAGAGTCCTCCACAACCAGAACCAACTGTCCAGCATCAATGCAAGGAAAAATGGGCTGAAAAATTCTACCATTGACATCTGCCATCAGACTTTTTAATAACAAAATGTGACTCTTTAAACTGTAATTTCTTGTAAGATGGAACCTTTTTTATTTAATGTAGTATCTTGTTTTTGAAGTATTGTCTGAATGTAACTGTGCATTCTGCATTACTCTTGTTGACTGCGAGCATGAATGAAATAAATCAATCAAATCACTACAAACCCAAGGTGTGTGCGCACACACACACACACACACACACACACACACACACACACATACACACCCACAGAACTGAGCCATCAGATTATTCAAATCGCCCTCTTGACGCCCACCCCTCTCCCTCTTAGTTGGAGTCGGCGACAGACCAGTCCAAGAAAAAAGCCAAGGAGGAGATAGTTGACATCGATGACCCAGAGACACGCAGGTTCCCGTACCCGTTCAATGAGCTGCTGATGTGGGCCGTCCTGATGAATAGGCAGAAGATGTCTCTGTTCTTCTGGCAGCATGGGGAGGAAAGCATGGCCAAGGCCCTGGTGGCCTGTAAACTCTGTCGCTCCATGGGCTATGAGGCCAAGAAGAGTGACGTGGTCGACGACACCTCCCAGGAACTCAAGGACTACTCCAAGTATGACACATTACACACCAAATAACTAGGACACTTCAATCCTCACTAATACTCAAGACTACTATAATATGTGACAGATTACATACTAATACTTTAAGTACTCCAAGTATGATGCATTACTACTAGTAGTCACTAATACTCAAGGCTACTTGAAGTATGAGTATTACTGAGTATTAGTATGTGATGTATCAGACTATTTTTGTGAGTGAAGTGACCATGAGGAGCTGTGTTGTGGTGACTGATGAGGATGTTAATGATGGTGTTTTCAGTGAGTTTGATACCGTGGTATGTGTGTGTCATGTTCAGAGGGATGATGTCTGGAGTAATGTAAGGTTGATGATGATTATTATTTCATAGTGAATTTGGCACCCTAGCAGTGGACCTCCTGGAGCAGTCATTCAGACAGGATGAAACCATGGCGATGAAACTGCTGACCTACGAACTGAAGAACTGGAGTAACAGCACCTGTCTGAAGCTGGCCGTGTCGTCGCGGTTACGACCCTTCGTGGCTCACACCTGTACCCAGCTGCTGCTGTCAGACATGTGGATGGGACGACTCAACATGAGGAAGAACTCCTGGTACAAGGTGACACTGCCCAGCAATGCAGTGTATATATATATATATACACACATATACACACTCAATAGTGTTCCACATGGCTCCACATGGCTCCACATGGCTCTGTGCTTGGTTGGTTATTATAGATGTGTTATGTTTTTCCAGGTGATTCTCAGTATCCTGGTCCCTCCTGAGTAAACATAAATAAACATATACAATAAATACATTTAAAAACTAAATATAATAATGTATATATCTCTAGGTGATCCTCAGTATCCTGGTCCCTCCTGAGTAAACATAAATAAACATATACAATAAATACATTTAAAAACTAAATATAATAATGTATATATCTCTAGGTGATCCTCAGTATCCTGGTGCCTCCTGCAATCCTCCTGTTGGAGTACAAGACAAAGGCAGAGATGTCCCACATCCCTCAGAGTCAGGACGCCCATCAGATGACCATGGAGGACAGCGAACACAACTTCCATAACACCACCGACAACATACAGATGGTCAGAATCAATATGACAGAGTTCATCTCATCTGTTTTCTTTTCTTATCTTACTGTGTCTGTTCTGGCAAGTACACTGGTGCTACTGGTATTCTGATGATCCTGGGATTTAGCTATGAGGGTCCTGGGGTTTAGCTATGAGGGGAAGCTATGATGATCCCGGGGTTTAGCTATGAGGGGAAGCTATGATGATCCCGGGGTTTAGCTATGAGGAGAAGCTATGATGATCCTGGGGTTTAGCTATGAGGAGAAGCTATGATGATCCCGGGGTTTAGCTATGAGGGGAAGCTGATGATCCCGGGGTTTAGCTATGAGGGGAAGCTATGATGATCCCGGGGTTTAGCTATGAGGGGAAGCTATGCTGATCCCGGGGTTTAGCTATGAGGGGAAGCTATGCTGGTCCCGGGGTTTAGCTATGAGGGGTAGCTATGAGGGTCCTGAGATTTAGCTATGAGGAGAAGCTATGATGATCCCGGGGTTTAGCTATGAGGGGAAGCTATGAGGGTCCTGGGATTTAGCTATGAGGGGAAGCTATGATGGTCCTGGGGTTTAGCTATGAAAGTTAGCTATGAGGGTCCTGGGATTTAGCTATGAGGAGAAGCTATGCTGATCCCGGGGTTTAGTTATGAAGGGAAGCTATGCTGATCCCGGGGTTTAGCGATGAGGGGAAGCTATGAGGGTCCTGGGATTTAGCTATGAGGGGAAGCTATGAGGGTCCTGGGATTTAGCTATCAGGGGTAGCTATGAGGGTCCTGGGATTTAGCTGTGAGGGGAAGCTATGAGGGTCCTGGGATTTAGCTATGAGGGGAAGCTATGATGATCCCGGGGTTTAGCTATGAGGGTCCTGGGATTTAGCTATGAGGGGTAGCTATATGAGAGAGAGAGAGAGGGTTGGACTGCAATGCTCTCTTCATTCATGGTTTCTTAATTTCTGGTGCTGTGGTCTGTTTTCAGTCTGCATGTATATATATGGCATATACATGTCTATACAGTCTATTAAAGAGGCGTTATTAAACATGATTCTTCTCCAGGATGTGTTCCAGGAGGCGAAGGCGGATGACAACGTGGAGGTGAAGGATGAGGCGGAGACACAGGTCCGCTCCCGAAGACTTCCTCTAACCAGGAAGTTCTACGCCTTCTACCACGCCCCCATCGTCAAATTCTGGTTCAACACGGTATGAATCCCTAGCCCCTGGCTCTACCCCCTCCATGTGAGCTGACTAGCAGACACTCTGGGCCCTACTATGTTTAATGGTACAGCAGAGTTCTGACTACCAAGGTTTTCCCTGTGGAGCCGCCAAGCAGCTTAAATGGAAGGGATGTTTCCTTTCTCCTCCTGGGATATTTCCTGTATCCTGCCCTGTGTGTGTGTGTGTGTGTGTGTGTGTGTGTGTGTGTGTGTGTGTGTGTGTGTGTGTGTGTGTGTGTGTGTGTGTGTGTGTGTGTGTGTGTGTGTGTGTGTGTGTGTGTGTGTGTGTGTGTGTGTGTGTGTGTGTGTGTGTGTGTGTGTGTGTGTGTGTGTGTGTGTGTGTGTGTTCATTTTGAATCGCTTTGTGTCCCGGGTGGGTGGAGATTTCCCTTTTAGAAACAATGTAACGGTCTAAAACTGAGCACCACTTGCCCAGTGTGTGTACTCTGAGACCAGGGAGGGCTGGCATGAAACGTGTTCATGTTGAGAGGACAGGGGGAGGCTGGGGCGTGTGTGTACTTTTCCAGAGCTCTACTTCCCACACCCTGCATACTACACACACACACGTACCCTCAGGTGGTGTTCCAGGTGCCCTGGCTTCATTTGCATGTCCTGATAGCATCAGTAGAACAGTCCTTAACATAACTATATCTGCTGTACCCAGATCGATGCTCATCTACCCCACAATCAACATCAACATAAATATGCTGCCTGCCACACAATGATCCATCTCTCACTGCATGTCTGTCACATCATGATCTCTGCTTCCACATAATAACCCTGCCTGCCCCAGTCAGCACTGATCCCCACACTGATCAGTCTCAGTTTAGTCACGGCCCTCCAACAGCCACACACACCCTACCTAACCCCCGGGCCATAGTTAGAATGACTGATGTCTAGGGGGGGGGGGGTCTGTATAATGGCTGAGAGGTGTTGTTGAATGCTGTAGTTTCCTTCACTTCATGCTTCGCTAGTCAGGCTCACAGCGTTCACCTCTAAAAAGACCTGGGGGTATGTCACAAAGCAGGAACAAAGTAGGACTGCTGATATAGGATCAGTTTAGCCTTTTAGGTCATAATGACCCCTACAGATCAGACTTTTTCAAACCTCTCCTCTAACGGCCCTAAACTAGCACACCGGTTTTACCTGGTCGAGGGCTTGATGATAAGTTAACTAGTTGATTCGGGTGTGCTAGTTCTGGAATAGTTCAAATACATGGAATATCTGGGGGTCTCTGAGAAAAGGTTTGAGAAGGGTTGATATAGATTTTAAATAAATAAGATTATATGGACGGGGGGGGGACACTTTTTAAATATGGGCCCTGGGCATTGTCTTGGACAAGGGTTTAGTAACAATAAAGAAGCATTTTCAATCAGCTTTACGCTTACCTGGTTCTTTCTGTATTAGTGTGTGTGTGTGTGTTACCAGTATCGATACTGGTATCACAATACTACAATACCAGTATCACAATACTACAATACCAAAACAAGCACAAAGCAGACTTCACTCTGTGGTGCTGTTGTACAACCGTGCGTGCTATTGATTGCTAAATAAACAAATGTGACTCAGTGACAACATAAGGCAGTTCTTTTCCAACATTAGGACTGTTTTCCTCAAGTAATTAAGTCTGCTTCATTTTTCCTTTCCTTCCTTACTTCCTAGTATCGTGGTACTGGTATCTTGATAACCCTAATTTAAGGTGTATGTGTGTGGTGTGTGTCTCCTGGCTAGCTGATGTACGTTTGTGGGTCTGTATAATAGCCTGTGTATGGTATGTAAAGGTGTGTGTGTTGTGGGTCTGTATAATAGCCTGTGTATGGTATGTAACGGTGTGTGTTGTGGGTCTGTATAATAGCCTGTGTATGGTATGTAACGGTGTGTGTTGTGGGTCTGTATAATAGCCTGTGTATGGTATGTAACGGTGTGTGTTGTGGGTCATTATAATAGCCTGTGTATGGTATGTAAAGGTGTGTGTGTTGTGGGTCTGTATAATAGCCTGTGTAAAGGTGTGTGTGTGTGTGTGCGTTTTCCCCTGGATAGCTGGCGTACCTGGGTTTTCTGATGCTTTACTCATTTGTCGTTCTGGTCCGGATGCCCGAGTTTCCGTCTCCTCAAGAGTGGGTGGTCATCCTCTACATATTTACCTCCGCCATTGAGAAGATACGAGAGGTACGCTAATGCTGCTCCCTGCTCTCTACATCAATAGGGTTATGTTCCAATTGGCACCGTATTTGCTATATAGTGCACTGCTTTTGCCATTTGGATTGGACCCTATGACTGTATGAGAAGGACAAGACACTTACCCAGCTATCTTTGTCTCTCAGAGGATTCAATACCATTTAGTTTAGTTCAATTTGCTTTAAACAAGCTCATTCTTCTAGGTGACAGTTTAAACAGAGAAGTACTGAGTCCACATTCACGTTGATAGAATATGTTTCCATTGTTGATTTGAGCTCTCAGTTCACTGGATGCACTCATGTCCTATTGTCTGTTCTGTATCTTTCTTTGTAGATGTTTATGTCTGAAGCTGGGAAGATTAGCCAGAAGGTTAAAGTCTGGTTCAGTGACTATTTTAACCTCTCAGACTTCCTGGCTATTGTCACCTTCTTTGTGGGCTTTGGATTGAGGATCGGAGGAGAGGATGTGCTTGTCCCAGGCCGGACTGTGTATTGCTTGAATATCATCTTCTGGTACGTGAGACTCCTAGATATTCTGGCAGTCAACCAGCAAGCAGGACCGTATGTGATGATGATCGGTAAAATGGTGAGTGTTCTTTTTTCCCCTAATGCTTTACTAATCCAAATTCGTTCTTCAACTGTGTCAAATCAAATTGTATTTGTCACATGCGCCGAATACAACAGGTGTAGGTAGACCTTACAGTAAAATGCTTACTTACGAGCCCTTAATCAACAATGCTTTAAGAAGTTAAGAAGAAAAATGTGTTAAGTAAAAATGGATAAGTAGAAAAAAAGGAAATTCAAGTAACAAATAAAGGGCAGCAGTAAAATAACAACAGCGAGGCTATATACAGGGAGTACCACCAATACAGAGTCAATGTGGATGCTATATACAGGGAGTACCAATACAGAGTCAATGTGGAGGCTTTATACAGGGAGTACCAATACAGAGTCAATGTGGAGGCTTTATACAGGGAGTACCAATACAGAGTCAATGTGGATGCTATATACAGGGAGTACCAATACAGAGTCAATGTGGATGCTATATACAGGGAGTACCAATACAGAGTCAATGTGGAGGCTTTATACAGGGAGTACCAATACAGAGTCAATGTGGAGACTTTATACAGGGAGTACCAATACTGAGTCAATGTGGATGCTATATACAGGGGGTAACAGTACAGAGTCAATGTGGAGGCTATATACAGGGAGTACCAATACAGAGTCAATGTGGATGCTATATACAGGGAGTACCAATACAGAGTCAATGTGGAGGCTTTATACAGGGAGTACCAATACAGAGTCAATGTGGATGCTATATACAGGGAGTACCAATACAGAGTCAATGTGGATGCTTTATACAGGGGGTACCGGTACAGAGTCAATGTGGAGGCTTTATACAGGGGGTACCGGTACAGAGTCAATGTGCGGGGGCACCGGTTAATTGAGGTAATAAACAAAAAAATAAACGTCATCGCACTGTCAACTGCTTTTATTTTCAGCAAACTTAACATGTGTAAATACTTGTATGAACATAACAAGATTCAACAACTGAAACATAAACTGAAAAAGTTCCACAGACATGTGACTAACAGAAATTGAATAATGTGTCCCTGAACAAAGGGGTGGTCAAAATGAAAAGTAACAGTCAGTATCTGGTGTGGCCACCAGCTGCATTTAGTACTGCAGTGCATCTCCTCCTCACCAGAGTTGCCAGTTCTTGCTGTGAGATGTTACCCCACTCTTCCACCAAGGCACCTGCAAGTTCCCGGACATTTCTGGGGGGAATGGCCCTCACCCTCCGATCCAACAGGTTCCAGACTTGCTCAATGGGATTGAGATCTGGGCTCTTCGCTGGCCATGGCAGAACACTGACATTCCTGTCCTGCATGAAATCACACACAGAACGAGCAGTGTGGTTGGTGGCATTGTCATGCTGGAGGGTCATTTCAGGATGAGCCTGCAGGAAGAGTACCACATGAGGGAGGAGGATGTCTTCCCTGTAACGCACAGCGTTGAGATTGCCTGCAATGACAACAAGCTCAGTCCGATGATGCTGTGACACACCGTCCCAGACCATAACGGACCCTCCACCTCCAAATCGATCCCGCTCCAGAGTACAGGCCTCGGTGTAACACTCATTCCTTCGACGATAAACGCAAATCCGACCATCACCCCTGGTGAGACAAAACCGTGACTCGTCAGTGACAATCACTTTTTGCCAGGCCTGTCTGGTCCAGCGACGGTTGGTTTGTGCCCGTAGGCGACGTTGTTGCAGGTGATGTCTGGTGAGGACCTTCCTTACAACAGACCTACAAGCCCTCAGTCCAGCCTCTCTCAGCTTATTGCGGGCAGTCTGAGCACTGGTGGAGGGATTGTGTGTTCCTGGTGTAACTCGGGCAGTTGTTGTTGCCATCCTGCACCTGTCCCGCAGGTGTGATGTTCGGATGTACCGATCCTGTGCAGGTGTTGTTACACGTGGTCTGTCACTGCGAGGACGATCAGATGTCGGTCCTGTCTCCCTGTAGCTCTGTCTTATGCGTCTCATAGTACCGACATTGCAATTTATTGCCCTGGCCACATCTGCAGTCCTCATGCCTCCTTGCAGCATGCCTAAGGCACGATGAGCAGGGACCCGGGGCATCTTTCTTTTGGTGTTTTTCAGTCAGTAGAAAGGCCTCTTTAGTGTCCTAAGTTTTCATAACTGTGACCTTAATTGCCTACCGTCTGTAAGTTGTTAGTGTCTTAACGACCGTTCCACAGGCGCTTGTTCATTAATTGTTTATGGTTCATTGAACAAGCATGTGAAACAGTGTTTAAACCTTTACAATGAAGATCTGTGAAGGATCCTGAAAAGGGATGTTTCTTTTTTTTTTTTTGCTGAGTTTATGTGCATGTAGGTAGAGTTAAAGTGCCTATGCATAGATTATAAACTGAGAGTAGCAGCAGCATAAAGAGGCAACGGCTCCACTTGGGCTGCTCTGCTCAATGAAGAGAACAGT
Organism: Oncorhynchus clarkii lewisi; assembly: GCF_045791955.1. NCBI lineage: Eukaryota > Metazoa > Chordata > Actinopteri > Salmoniformes > Salmonidae > Oncorhynchus > Oncorhynchus clarkii. The sequence continues at coordinate 30,796,493 of NC_092172.1, read as the reverse complement.
TAGCTGCTTTTCATCACTCTAAACTCTGACAAACCTCAAGAAACAGTATTTTCTCTGAAATAATCTCTCCTGTAGTATATATTTGACAAGGTTGAAGCACTTCTGACACCATGTTATGATCTTAGTCAGATATGACTGTGCTGCGTAGCAGAGCACGAGTAAATGGCTCACAAAAGGTTAGTGATCAATTTAGTGAGAGGAGCTCTACCCATTTTATATGTACAGTGGGGCAAAAAAGTATTTAGTCAGCCACCAATTGTGCAAGTTCTCCCACTTAAAAAGATGAGAGAGGCCTGTAATTTTCATCATAGGCACACTTCAACTATGACAGACAAAATGAGAAGAAAAAAATCCAGAAAATCACATTGTAGGATTTTTTTATGAATTTATTTGCAAATTATGGTAGAAAATAAGTATTTGTTCACCTACAAACAAGCAAAATTTCTGGCTCTCACAGACCTGTAACTTCTTTAAGAGGCTACTCTGTCCTCCACTTGTTATCTGTATTAATGGCACCTGTTTGAACTTGTTATCAGTATAAAAGACACCTGTCCACAACCTCAAACAGTCACACTCCAAACTCCACTATGGCCAAGACCAAAGAGCTGTCAAAGGACACCAGAAACAAAATTGTAGACCTGCACCAGGCTGGGAAGACTGAATCTGCAATAGGTAAGCAGCTTGGTTTGAAGAAATCAACTGTGGGAACAATTATTAGGAAATGGAAGACATACAAGACCACTGATAATCTCCTTCGATCTGGGGCTCCACGCAAGATCTCACCCCGTGGGGTCAAAATGATCACAAGAACAGTGAGCAAAAATCCCAGAACCACACAGGGGGACCTAGTGAATGACCTGCAGAGAGCTGGGACCAAAGTAACAAAACTTACCATCAGTAACACACTACGCCGCCAGGGACTCAAATCCTGCAGTGCCAGACCCCTGCTTAAGCCAGTACATGTCCAGGCCCTTCTGAAGTTTGCTAGAGAGCATTTGGATGATCCAGAAGAAGATTGGGAGAATGTCATATGGTCAGATGAAACCAAAATATAACTTTTTGGTAAAAACTCAACTCGTCGTGTTTGGAGGACAAAGAATGCTGAGTTGCATCCAAAGACCACCATACCTACTGTGAAGCATGGGGGTGGAAACATCATGCTTTGGGGCTGTTTTTCTGCAAAGGGACCAGGACGACTGATCCGTGTAAAGGAAAGAATGAATGGGGCCATGTATCGTGAGATTTTGAGTGAAAACCTCCTTCCATCAGCAAGGGCATTGAAGATTAAACGTGGCTGGGTCTTTCAGCATGACAATGATCCCAAACACACTGCCCGGGCAACGAAGGAGTGGCTTTGTAAGAAGCATTTCAAGGTCCTGGAGTGGCCTAGCCAGTCTCCAGATCTCAACCCCATAGAAAATATTTGGAGGGAGTTGAAAGTCCTTGTTGCCCAGCAACAGCCCCAAAACATCACTGCTCTAGAGGAGATCTGCATGGAGGAATGGGCCAAAATACCAGCAACCGTGTGTGAAAACCTTACGAAGACTTACAGAAAACGTTTGACCTCTGTCATTGCCAACAAAGGGTATATAACAAAGTATTGAGATAAACTTTTGTTATTGACCAAATACTTATTTTCCACCATAATTTGCAAATAAATTCATTAAAAATCCTACAATGAGATTTTCTGGATTTTTTTTCTCCTAATTTTGTCTGTCATAGTTGAAGTGTACCTATGATTAAAATTACAGGCCTCTCTCATCTTTTTAAGTGGGAGAACTTGCACAATTGGTGGTTGACTAAATAATTTATTTAGGTAATGTGTGACGGTTGATCAGATGGTTTTCAGTCAATAGCACATCTCTAGGGTTCCATGCTAGTTTGGTTTGAAAGAGGCTAATGATTGCAGGTGGGGGTGTTTTTAAAGGGGTAGCCCCGCCTCTCAGGTGGATGGCAGTTACCTCTATATATCAACATGTTTTACATAGTGGCAGTAATGTCTATATCAACAACATGTTTTACATAGTGGCAGTTACCTCTATATATCAACATGTTTTACATAGTGGCAGTTACCTCTATATATCAACATGTTTTACATAGTGGCAGTTACCTCTATATATCAACATGTTTTACATAGTGGCAGTTACCTCCTATATATCAACAACATGTTTTACATAGTGGCATGTTACCAGTTACCTCTATATAACAACATGTTTTACATAGTGGCAGTTACCTACCTCTATATATCAACATGTTTTACATAGTGGCAGTAATGTTTACTATCAACAACATGTTTTACATAGTGGCAGTTACCTCTATATATCAACATGTTTTACATAGTGGCAGTTACCTCTATATATCAACATGTTTTACATAGTGGCAGTTACCTCTATATATCAACATGTTTTACATAGTGGCAGTTACCTCTATATATCAACATGTTTTACATAGTGGCAGTTACCTCTATATAACAACATGTTTTACATAGTGGCAATGTCTACTACATGTTTTACATAGTGGCAGTTACCTCTATATATCAACATGTTTTACATAGTGGCAGTTACCTCTATATATCAACATGTTTTACATAGTGGCAGTTACCTCTATATACATGTTTTACATAGTGGCTATCTATATATCAACATGTTTTACATAGTGGCAGTTACCTCTATATATCAACATGTTTTACATAGTGGCAGTTACCTCCTATATATCAACATGTTTTACATAGTGGCAGTAATGTCTACTATCAACAACATGTTTTACATAGTGGCAGTTACCTCTATATATCTACTATCAACATGTTTTACATAGTGGCAGTTACCTCTATATATCAACATGTTTTACATAGTGGCAGTTACCTCTATATATCAACAACATGTTTTACATAGTGGCAGTAATGTCTACTATCAACAACATGTTTTACATAGTGGCATGTTCAACAACATGTTTTACATAGTGGCTATATATCAACAATGTTTTACATAGTGGCAGTTACCTCTATATATCAACATGTTTTACATAGTGGCAGTTACCTCCTATATATCAACATGTTTTACATAGTGGCAGTTACCTCTATATATCAACATGTTTTACATAGTGGCAGTTACCTCTATATATCAACATGTTTTACATAGTGGCAGTTACCTCTATATATCAACATGTTTTACATAGTGGCAGTTACCCTATATATCAACATGTTTTACATAGTGGCATATCTATATATCAACATGTTTTACATAGTGGCAGTTACCTCTATATAACAACATGTTTTACATAGTGGCAGTTACCTCTATATATCAACATGTTTTACATAGTGGCAGTAATGTTTACTATCATACAACATGTTTTACATAGTGGCAGTTACCTCTATATATCAACATGTTTTACATAGTGGCAGTTACCTCAACATGTTTTACATAGTGGCATATTAACAACATGTTTTACATAGTGGCAGTTACCTCTATATATCAACATGTTTTACATAGTGGCAGTTACCTCTATATATCAACAACATGTTTTACATAGTGGCAGTTACCTCTATATATCAACATGTTTTACATAGTGGCAGTTACCTCTATATATCAACATGTTTTACATAGTGGCAGTTACCTCTATATATCAACATGTTTTACATAGTGGCAGTTACCTCTATATATCAACATGTTTTACATAGTGGCAGTTACCTCTATATATCAACATGTTTTACATAGTGGCAGTTACCTCTATATATCAACATGTTTTACATAGTGGCAGTTACAACATGTTTTACATAGTGGCAGTTACCTCTATAACAACATGTTTTACATAGTGGCAGTTACCTCTATATATCAACATGTTTTACATAGTGGCAGTTACCTCTATATATCAACATGTTTTACATAGTGGCAGTTACCTCTATATATCAACATGTTTTACATAGTGGCAGTTAGTGGCCTCTATATATCAACATGTTTTACATAGTGGCAGTTACCTCTATATATCAACATGTTTTACATAGTGGCAGTTACCTCAACATGTTTTACTATATATCAACATGTTTTACATAGTGGCAGTTACCTCCTATATATCAACATGTTTTACATAGTGGCAGTTATCAACATGTTTTACATAGTGGCAGTTACCTCTATATAACAACATGTTTTACATAGTGGCAGTAATGTCTACTATCAACAACATGTTTTACATAGTGGCAGTTACCTCTATATATCAACATGTTTTACATAGTGGCAGTTACCTCTATATATCAACATGTTTTACATAGTGGCAGTTACCTCTATATATCAACATGTTTTACATAGTGGCAGTTACCTCTATATATCAACATGTTTTACATAGTGGCAGTTACCTCTATATATAACAACATGTTTTACATAGTGGCAGTTACCTCTATATATCAACATGTTTTACATACTAGTTACCTCTATATACAACATGTTTTACATAGTGGCAGTTACCTCTATATCAACATGTTTTACATAGTGGCAGTTACCTCCTATATAACAACATGTTTTACATAGTGGCAGTTACCTCTATATATCAACATGTTTTACATAGTGGCAGTTACCTCTATATATCAACATGTTTTACATAGTGGCAGTAATGTCTACTATCAACAACATGTTTTACATAGTGGCAGTAATGTCTACTATCAACAACATGTTTTACATAGTGGCAGTAATGTCTACTATCAACAACATGTTTTACATAGTGGCAGTTACCTCCTATATATCAACATGTTTTACATAGTGGCAGTTACCTATATATATCAACATGTTTTACATAGTGGCAGTTACCTCTATATATCAACATGTTTTACATAGTGGCAGTTACCTCTATATATCAACATGTTTTACAGTGATGTCTACAGTTATCTATATATCAACATGTTTTACATAGTGGCAGTTACCTCCTATATATCAACATGTTTTACATAGTGGCAGTTACCTATATATATCAACATGTTTTACATAGTGGCAGTTACCTCTATATATCAACATGTTTTACATAGTGGCAGTTACCTATATATATCAACATGTTTTACATAGTGGCTATCAACAACATGTTTTACATAGTGGCAGTTACCTCTATATATCAACATGTTTTACATAGTGGCAGTTACAACTCATATATATCAACAACATGTTTTACATAGTGGCATTTACCTCCTATATATCAACATGTTTTACATAGTGGCAGTTACCTCCTATATATCAACATGTTTTACATAGTGGCAGTAATGTTTACTATCAACAACATGTTTTACATAGTGGCAGTTACCTCTATATATCAACATGTTTTACATAGTGGCAGTTACCTCTATATATCAACATGTTTTACATAGTGGCAGTAATGTCTACTATCAACAACATGTTTTACATAGTGGCAGTTACCTCTATATATCAACATGTTTTACATAGTGGCAGTAATGTTTACTATCAACAACATGTTTTACATAGTGGCAGTTACCTCCTATATATCAACATGTTTTACATAGTGGCAGTTACCTCTATATATCAACATGTTTTACATAGTGACAGTTACCTCTATATATCAACAACATGTTTTACATAGTGGCAGTTACCTCTATATATCAACATGTTTTACATAGTGGCAGTTACCTCTATATATCAACATGTTTTACATAGTGGCAGTTACCTCTATATATCAACATGTTTTACATAGTGGCAGTTACCTCCTATATATCAACATGTTTTACATAGTGGCAGTTACCTCTATATATCAACATGTTTTACATAGTGGCAGTTACCTCTATATATCAACATGTTTTACATAGTGGCAGTTACCTCTATATATCAACATGTTTTACATAGTGGCAGTTACCTCTATATATCAACATGTTTTACATAGTGGCAGTTACCTCTATATATCAACATGTTTTACATAGTGGCAGTTACCTATATATACAGTTACCTCCTATATATCAACAACATGTTTTACATAGTGGCAGTTACCTCCTATATATCAACATGTTTTACATAGTGGCAGTTACAACATGTTTTACATAGTGGCAGTTATATATCAACAACATGTTTTACATAATGGCAGTTACCTCCTATATATCAACATGTTTTACATAGTGGCAGTATCAACATGTTTTACATAGTGGCAGTTACCTCTATATATCAACATGTTTTACATAGTGGCAGTTACCTCTATATATCAACATGTTTTACATAGTGGCAGTTACCTCTATATATCAACATGTTTTACATAGTGGCAGTTACCTCTATATATCAACATGTTTTACATAGTGGCAGTTTTACATAGTGGCTATATATATAACAACATGTTTTACATAGTGGCAGTTACCTCCTATATATCAACATGTTTTACATAGTGGCAGTTACCTCTATATATCAACATGTTTTACATAGTGGCAGTTACCTCTATATATCAACATGTTTTACATAGTGGCAGTTATCTATATATATCAACATGTTTTACATAGTGGCAGTTACCTCATATATATCAACAACATGTTTTACATAGTGGCAGTTACCTATATATATCAACATGTTTTACATAGTGGCAGTTACCTCTATATATCAACATGTTTTACATAGTGGCAGTTACCTCTATATATATCAACATGTTTTACATAGTGGCAGTTACCTCTATATATCAACATGTTTTACATAGTGGCAGTAATGTTTACTATCAACAACATGTTTTACATAGTGGCAGTTACCTCCTATATATCAACATGTTTTACATAGTGGCAGTTACCTCTATATATCAACATGTTTTACATAGTGGCAGTTACCTCTATATATCAACATGTTTTACATAGTGGCAGTTACCTCTATATATCAACATGTTTTACATAGTGGCAGTTACCTCCTATATATCAACATGTTTTACATAGTGGCAGTTACCTCCTATATATCAACATGTTTTACATAGTGGCAGTTACCTCCTATATATCAACATGTTTTACATAGTGGCAGTTACCTCCTATATATCAACATGTTTTACATAGTGGCAGTTACCTCTATATATCAACATGTTTTACATAGTGGCAGTTACCTCTATATATCAACATGTTTTACATAGTGGCAGTTACCTCTATATATCAACATGTTTTACATAGTGGCAGTTACCTCCTATATATCAACATGTTTTACATAGTGGCAGTTACCTCTATATATCAACATGTTTTACATAGTGGCAGTTACCTCCTATATATCAACATGTTTTACATAGTGGCAGTAATGTCTGCTATCAACAACATGTTTTACATAGTGGCAGTTACCTCTATATATCAACAACATGTTTTACATAGTGGCAGTTACCTCCTATATATCAACATGTTTTACATAGTGGCAGTTACCTCTATATATCAACATGTTTTACATAGTGGCAGTTACCTCTATATATCAACATGTTTTACATAGTGGCAGTTACCTCTATATATCAACATGTTTTACATAGTGGCAGTAATGTTTACTATAACAACATGTTTTACATAGTGGCAGTTACCTCTATATATCAACATGTTTTACATAGTGGCAGTAATGTTTACTATCAACAACATGTTTTACATAGTGGCAGTTACCTCTATATATCAACATGTTTTACATAGTGGCAGTAATGTTTACTATCAACAACATGTTTTACATAGTGGCAGTTACCTCTATATATCAACATGTTTTACATAGTGGCAGTTACCTCTATATATCAACATGTTTTACATAGTGGCAGTAATGTTTACTATCAACAACATGTTTTACATAGTGGCAGTTACCTATATATATCAACATGTTTTACATAGTGGCAGTTACCTCCTATATATCAACATGTTTTACATAGTGGCAGTAATGTTTACTATCAACAACATGTTTTACATAGTGGCAGTTACCTCTATATATCAACATGTTTTACATAGTGGCAGTTACCTCTATATATCAACAACATGTTTTACATAGTGGCAGTTACCTCCTATATATCAACATGTTTTACATAGTGGCAGTTACCATAGTCTATATATCAACATGTTTTACATAGTGGCAGTTACCTCTATATATCAACAACATGTTTTACATAATGGCAGTTACCTCTATATATCAACATGTTTTACATAGTGGCAGTTACCTCTATATAACAACATGTTTTACATAGTGGCAGTAATGTTTACTATCAACAACATGTTTTACATAGTGGCAGTTACCTATATATAACAACATGTTTTACATAGTGGCAGTTACCTCCTATATAACAACATGTTTTACATAGTGGCAGTTACCTCTATATATCAACAACATGTTTTACATAGTGGCAGTTACCTCCTATATATCAACATGTTTTACATAGTGGCAGTTACCTCTATATATACATATATATCTATATATCAACATGTTTTACATAGTGGCAGTTACCTCCTATATATCAACATGTTTTACATAGTGGCAGTTACCTCTATATATCAACATGTTTTACATAGTGGCAGTTACCTCTATATATCAACAACATGTTTTACATAGTGGCAGTTACCTCTATATATCAACATGTTTTACATAGTGGCAGTAATGTCTACTATCAACAACATGTTTTGATAGACTACGGGGATCCAGCACCAGTTCTGTTCATTCTGAGGCGCCGTAGCTGTGAGTCCGGAAATTCTATCAGTATTTCCCAGGAACTTGGACGTTTATTCTCAGACCTGGTTAACTGCATGCACATACCCTTAAAATAGTGGTGGTAATGTCTCTATTCATACAGATGGCTGTTTTGTATTGTTGTGATAATGTATAGGACAATGTATATATTCCTCTAGGTGGTGCTGGTGTTGAGTTATGGCATGCCCCAGAAAGCCATCCTGTAATGTGTGTATGTAATATACATATTATTCCTCTAGGTGGTGCTGGTGTTGCGTTATGGCATGCCCCAGAAAGCCATCCTGTAATGTGTGTATGTAATATACATATTATTCCTCTAGGTGGTGCTGGTGTTGCGTTATGGCATGCCCCAGAAAGCCATCCTGTAATGTGTGTATGTAATATACATATTATTCCTCTAGGTGGTGCTGGTGTTGAGTTATGGCATGCCCCAGAAAGCCATCCTGCAATGTGTGTATGTAATATACATATTATTCCTCTAGGTGGTGCTGGTGTTGAGTTATGGCATGCCCCAGAAAGCCATCCTGTAATGTGTGTATGTAATATACATATTATTCCTCTAGGTGGTGCTGGTGTTGAGTTATGGCATGCCCCAGAAAGCCATCCTGTAATGTGTGTATGTAATATACATATTATTCCTCTAGGTGGTGCTGGTGTTGCGTTATGGCATGCCCCAGAAAGCCATCCTGTAATGTGTGTATGTAATATACATATTATTCCTCTAGGTGGCCAATATGTTTTATATTGTGGTGATCATGGCGGTGGTGTTGTTGAGTTATGGCGTGCCGCGGAAAGCCATCCTGTACCCAAATGAGGAGCCCAGTTGGACGCTGCTCAAAGATGTGGTCTTCCAGCCGTACTGGATGATGTACGGGGAAGTGTATGCGTATGAAATTGACGGTAAGGAAGACGAGCCTGGTATAAACGACTACGATGGTAAGAGTTTTCTTAAGGATTCTCACCACGGCATGAGAAGCTGATTAGCACTGGAAATCAATCAAAAACCCAGGTTTGGTCTAGTCAACGCGTCCTGCACCGCACCACAGTCACCTCACACAGTCGCTGTGTTTAAATGATTTTGATTTAGAGTACAGAATGAGACCCTAGACCCTTGATTGGATATGCATATGTTTTACTATGCCTATCCAGTTCTTTCATAAGTAATCAAGTCCTTAGGAGGTAGAGGCTAGGAGTTGATTGAGGACACAGCCAGTCGGCCCCTGTTAGGGAAGGTATAGCCAGCAATGGTAGAGAACAGCAGCTTTTAACCAATCAGGGCTTTAGTTTAGATTATTGGGTCCAGATTTCTCTTGAGGCATGTCAAATGTAAGTGATTTGCTTAAAGTACAGGCTCAGAGCTTCAAAATGGCGTATCCTACACTGTAGTTTGAGTAAACATGGGAGTCAGCATGGAACTGTCCTCCAGAAAGTAGTCTCTCTACTTAAACCCTGCTAAATTCAGGGCAGCAATGTTTTTGAGAGCTGTAGGAACACTTTTGCAGTTTTCCATAGTTTTATCTTTCCAAAAAATCTGTGATTTAAAGATGATCTGTGAATTTATCAGAGAAAAGCCCATTCTGTTATATCCAGAAGCCTGTGACATGACAAACCAAACAGGGATCATATCTCGGCATACCCAACCATTATCTCAGCCAATCATGACTAGCCAGGAAATATCCTGTCTTTCTCCCAGTATAGCTCAGTGCTTTCTCCTTGGCTAAACTAGGCACATTTGACATTTTTATTCATATTTACCAATCCCATACAAGTTTGTATTTAAGGCACATGAAAGGTCACATGTTCAAGAAGCCATTTCTGGGGGGAAAAAACGTATTTTGAATCGGCCCTACTGTGAAGTAGGAACCAACGTCAAATGCCTCATCCTGTAACATTTAGTAAACATTGTTGTACACATGGGGATAATTCTTAACTTCCAGTTAAGGGAACTTTTCACTTAGTCTCGCAATTATGTCAATAGGAGACTAAGTGACATTCAGATTTGCTGCATAGAGCACATTTGAGATAGTGTGTTTATGATATTGAGTAATGATATTTACGGAAGATACATTGTGTAATATACAGTGAGGGGAAAAAGTTATTTGATCCCCTGCTGATTTTGTACATTTGCCCACTGACAAAGAAATGATCAGTCTATAATTTTAATGGTAGGGAGTGCTCCTAATCTCAGTTTGTTATTTGTATAAAAGACACCTGTCCACAGAAGCAATCAATCAATCAATCAGATTCCAAACTCTCAACCATGGCCAAGACCAAAGAGCTCTCCAAGGATGTCAGGGACAAGATTGTAGACCGACACAAGGCTGGAATGGGCTACAAGACCATCGCCAAGCAGCTTGGTGAGAAGGTGACAACAGTTGGTGCAATTATTTGCAAATGGAAGAAACACATAAGAACTGTCAATCTCCCTCGGCCTGGGGCTCCATGCAAGATCTCACCTCGTGGAGTAGCATTGATCATGAGAACGGTGAGGAATCAGCCCAGAACTACACGGGAGGATCTTGTGAATGATTTCAAGGCAGCTGGGACCATAGTCATCAAGAAAACAATTGGTAACACGCTAGGCCATGAAGGACTGAAATCCTGCAGCGCCCGCAAGGTCCCCCTGCTCAAGAAAGCACATATACATGCCCGTCTGAAGTTTGCCAATGAACATCTGAATGATTCAGAGGACAACTGGGTGAGTTGTGGTCAGATGAGACCAAGTGTTGTGGTCAGATGAGACCAAAATGGAGCTCTTTGGCATCAACTCAACTCGCCGTGTTTGGAGGAGGAGGAATGCTGCCTATGACCCCAAGAACACCATCCCCACCGTCAAACATGGAGGTGGAAACATTATGCTTTGGGGGTGTTTTTCTGCTAAGGGGACAGGACAACTTCACCGCATCAAAGGGACGATGAACAGGGCCATGTGCCGTCAAATCTTGGGTGAAAACCTCCTTCCCTCAGCCAGGGCATTGAAAATGTGTCGTGGATTGGTATTCCAGCATGACAATGACCCAAAACACACAGCCAAGGCAACAAAGGAGTGGCTCAAGAAGAAGCACATTAAGGTCCTGGAGTGGCCTAGCCAGTCTCCAGACCTTAATCCCATAGAAAATCTGTGGAGGGAGCTGAAGGTTTGAGTTGCCAAACGTCAGCCTCGAAACCTTAATGACTTGGAGAAGATCTGCAAAGAGGAGTGGGCCAAAATCCCTCCTGAGATGTGTGCAAACCTGGTGGCCAACTACAAGACACATCTGACCTCTGTGATTGCCAACAAGGGGTTTTCCACCAAGTACTAAGTCATGTTTTGCAGAGGGGTCAAATACTTATTTCCCTCATTAAAATGCAAATCAGGCCTCCCGGGTGGTGCAGTGGTTAAGGGCTCTGTGCCACTAGAGACCCTGGGTTCGCGACCAGGTTCTCTGTCGCAACCGATCGCGACCGGGAGGTCAGTGGGGTGACGCACAATTGTCCTAGCGTCGTCCGGGTTAGGCCGGTATGGATATCCTTGTCTCATTGCGCACCAGCGACTCCTGTGGCGGGCCGGGCGCAGTGCGCGCTAACCAAGGTCGCCAGGTGCACGGTGTTTCCTCCGAAACATTGGTGCGGCTGGCTTCCGGGTTGGATGTGCGCTGTGTTAAGAAGCAGTGCGGCTTGGTTGGGTTGTGTATCGGAGGACGCATGACTTTCGACCTTCGTCTCTCCCGAGCCCGTACGGGAGTTGTAGCAATGAGACAAGATAGTAGCTACTAACAATTGGACACCACGAAATTGGGGAGAAAAGGGGGGTAAAAATTCAACAAAAAATGCAAATCAATTTATAACCATTTTGACATGCGTTTTTCTGGATTTTTGTTGTTGTTATTCTGTCTCACTGTTCAAAAAAACCTAACATTAAAAATATAGACTGATCATTTCTTTGTCAGTGGGCAAACATACAAAATCAGCAGGGGATCAAATACTTTTTTCCCTCACTGTATAGTAGTCGCAGCTACCTGTCTCGCTCATCAGACTCAGGGAGGAACCAACTCCACCACAGTTGTGTGGGAGATACAGCAGCTGTGGGAAGAGACTACCTATTGATATATAGAGCAGAATGTATACAGTAGCAGTAGATACTGTGCAGTATAATGAAATGTTATTCTACAAATTAGATGGTAGTCGCTGGTTTTACTGACCCAAATTATGTTTACTCCTAGACAAAAACAAAAAATCTGGAGAGACAAAGACAATAGAAAGCTTAATTTGGCTGTACAAAACCAGTGCTTGGAGTTTAGAGGTGTGTGTGTGTGAATGATCTACACTTGTCACTGTGTGTTGTTTGGGATGTGTGTGTTATTTGTGTTGGGATGTGTGAAACACTGTGTGTGTTTCTCTGACCCTGTCCCCTCTCTCCACAGTGTGTGCCAATAATACTGATACGAATGTGAAATCCCTGTGCTCCACTTCAGTGTGGATCACTCCTTTCCTACAAGCAGTCTACCTCTTTGTCCAATACATATTGATAGTTAACCTTCTCATCGCCTTCTTCAAGTAAGACTACACACACAATGGTGTTCCACAGAGCGCTGTTCTGTGACCAATACTATTCTAATTATTCATTAATAACAGTATGTTTTTCCCCAATTTTCTACATCACTGTGTATATCTATTTTTGCCATCTCTCTCTTCTCCTCAGTAATGTGTACCTCCAAGTGATGTCAATCAGTAATCTGGTATGGAAGTACCAGAGGTATCATTTCGTCATGGCCTACCATGAGAAGCCAGTCCTCCCTCCTCCCCTCATCCTCCTCTCCCACCTAGTCTCTTTCTTCTCCTGCATCTGTCACAAGAGGAAGAAGGACAGTCACTCTTACGGACCAAGTACGGGAACTACCATTTATCGCTCTAAAATGCGGATATGACAGAACCACTTGGTGATCAGAGAGAACAAGAGAGGCCCTAGTACTGAGCTCTGGGGGACACCAGTAGTGTATGAACAGACTATAAAATGTATAGGTGTCTCTGGGATCTCTAGTTTATCAGTAAAAATATATGCAGCTACAATAACTTATTTGAAAATGTGTACTAGTAGTTACGTTGATCTGTAAAAGAGGTGAAATGCCTTGTTGAAACTAGAAAGCTCTTCATCCTCTCCCTTCCCATCTCCCCATCTTTCCTTCCCTACCTTCCTCCCTCCAGAGTTGTTTCTAACGGAGGAGGATCAGAAGAAGCTCCATGACTTTGAGGAGCAGTGTGTGGAGACGTACTTCCATGAGAAAAACGACCAGTTCCACTCAGGGAGCGATGAGCGCATCCGCCTCACATCAGACAGGTAACTGTTACATTAGTTACCATTCACCCCAGTTTTTATTTGACCCTTGCGCTGACAGTAACAGTTATAGTGTATATATAACATAAGAGGATTAGGAGGTTAATTGAATATTGAACTCTGTGGCAACATAGACGTGTTTCTCCTTTCTCTCCTCAGGGTTGAGACCATGTGTATCCAGCTGAAGGAGGTCGGTAATAGAGTGAACTTCATCAAGCGTTCCCTCCACACGCTGGACTCTCAGATCGGCCACCTTCAGGACCTGTCAGCTCTGACCGTGGACACCCTGAAGACCCTGACCGCCCAGAGGGCCTCTGAAGCCAGCAAGGTCCACAACCAGATCACCAGGGAGCTCAGTCTGTCCAAAAACTTTGCCCCCAGCCTGGCCCCCACCCCCCAGGACCCTACCCCCCAATCCAAGGGGGTAAAACGCAGCGTGGGCGCCTACTTCGGTTCCTCCTTCCCCCAGGTGTCCGGGGTGGTGGTGGGGGGCAACATGGCTGATTCTCTGTTTGGGAGTGGGGTGGACCCAAACCCGCCACTGACGCTCAGTCCCCCAGAGCGGAGAGGAGACTGGGCTGGGCTGGGGCACCAAGCTACTGCTGCTATAGAGGCTGGATCCTCCACGGGTGGCAGTGCTAGTCACAGTGCCTTCTCCCTCTGCCCAGCTCCGGCGCCCCCTACTGTCAGTCCTCCAGAGCTGCGGCTACGCGGCCACTCCTTCACCCAGTGGCAGCTGACCCGTCCAGTGCAGGTGGGCATCTCCGACTGCCCCTCCAGCCTGCCCAGCGTGCCCTCTGCTAGGGCTGCTTTCTACGTCAGCTCTACCCCCTCCCAGCCCTCGGTCTCCAGCCACCCAGAACTCAGCCTGGCTGGGCCAGACAAAGACAGAACCTCTGCTTCCACCTCTGCCTTTGCTGTAGAGTTTGGTGCGTTTGTTGGTAAGTATAACTGTGAGGAGAAAGACGAGGACACTAGCTGTGTGTACCCCACTGTTGTTGTTGTTGTGTCCAAGACTTCTGACATTGCTCGCCCCGTTTGCTTGCCTGCTTCCATTGAGAAACGGGAAGCAATTGGTGAGAAGGAGGGGAGGGGTGAGGGAGGGGAGAGGGCGAAAGGGAGGTGTGAGAGGGAGGGGAGGGCAGAAGGATATGTGAATGAGGCATTTTCCGATGACGAGGGAAGACCGGAAGGAGTTCTGATCGGTGGGCAGGGCAGAAATGCTGAGCTTCCGTTGGCTCCTGAGACCGCCCGTCAGGCCGCACCCTCGCCGCATGCTGACGCTCACAGGAACAGCCCCCTCCCTGGCTGCGCCCTGGCCTCTGCAGTGGTGCCCAGGAGACCCCGCGGCTGTAGAACCAGAGAGGTGGGGTCCTCAAGCCCCATGGCCCAGCCAGGGTCCCCTCAGCAGGGGGAAAGAAGGACTGAAGCCCCCCTGAGAAGTGACAGCAGGGAAACTACCAGAGACAGAGGTTTGAGTCAGAGTTTGAGTCAGAGTTTAAGTTGGCAGTGGGGAAAATCTCAGATCACACTCTACCTTTCACCTGTAACACACCTTTTCCTAACCAGGGTGAAGTATGGTTGTTAGTGGTCTAATGGGGTGGTATGGGGTCTAACTAAAATGAAATAACCACAGGTGTGTTCTCAAAATTCAAAAACCCTGAGCATAACCTGATATGGCACCTGCTCAATCAAGTCTTCAAAATAAACCAATCAGTATGGCACCATGCTCAATCAAGACTTCAAAATAAACCAATCAGTATGGCACCATGCTCAATCAAGACTTCAAAATAAACCAATCAGTATGCCATCATGTTCAATCAATAGACTTCATAAACTCATAGCAACAACTCATTGTCATTCGCCAGTAAAACATACACATTCGATAAGTCAATAAACGGTTGCAAACTTTAAGGAATAACCTGTGGTACCCTTACAGTGGCTTGCGAAAGTATTCAGCCCCCTTGGCATTTTTCCTATTTTGTTGCCTTACAACCTGGAATTAAAATAGATTTTTGGGGGGTTTGTATCATTTGATTTACACAACATGCATACCACTTTGAAGATGCAAAATATTTTTTATTGTGAAACAAACAAGAAATAAGACAAATTGAACTTGAGCGTGCATAACTATTCACCCCCCCAAAGTCAATACTTTGTAGAGCCATCTTTTGCAGCAATTACAGTTGCAAGTCTCTTGGGGTATGTTTCTAGAAGCTTTGCACATCTAGCCACTGCGATTTTTTTTTTTGCCCATTATTCAAGGCAAAACTGCTCCAGCTCCTTCAAGTTGGATGGGTTCCGCTGATGTACAGCAATCTTTAAGTCATACCACAGATTCTCAATTGGATTGAGGTCTGGGCTTTGACTAGGCCATTCCAAAACATTAAGATGTTTCCCTTAAACCACTCGAGTGTTGCTTTAGCAGTATGCTTAGGGTCATTGTCCTGCTGGAAGGCGAACCTCCGTCCCAGTCTCAAATCTCTGGAAGACTGAAATAGGTTTCCCTCAAGAATTTCCCTGTATTTATCTCCATCCATCATTCCTTCAATTCTTACCAGTTTCCTAGTCCCTGCCGATGAAAAACATCCACACAGCATGATGCTGCCACCACCATGCTTCACTACTGTGGGGATGTTGTTCTCGGGGTGATGAAAGGTGTTGGGTTTGCGCCAGACATAGTGTTTTCCTTGATGGCCAAAAAGCTCAATTTTAGTCTCATCTGACCAGAGTACCATCTTTCATATGTTTGGGGAGTTTCCCACATGCCTTTTGGTGAACACCAAACGTGTTTGCTCATTTTTTTCTTTAAGCAATAGCTTTTTTCTGGCCACTCTTCCGTAAAGCCCAGCTCTGTGGCGTGTACGGCTTAAAGTTGTCCTATGGACAGATACTCCAATCTCCTCTGTGGAGCTTTGCAGCTCCTTCAGGGTTATCTTTGGTCTCTTTGTCGCCTCTGATTAATGCCCTCCTTGCCTGGTCTGTGAGTTTTGGTGGGCGGCCCTCTCTTGGCAGGTTTGTTGTGGTGCTATATTATTTACATTTTTTAATAATGGTTTTGATGGTGCTTCGTGGGATGTTCAAAGTTTCTGATATTTTTTTATAACCCAACCTGATCTGTACTTCTCCACAACTTTGTCCCTGACCTGTTTAGAGAGCTCCCTGGTCTTCATGGTGCCCCTTGCTTAGTGGTGTTGCAGACTCTGGGGCCTTTCAGAACAGGTGTATGTATACTGAGATCATGTGACACTTAGATTGCACACAGATGGACTTTATTTAACAAATTATGTGACTTCTGAAGGTAATTGGTTGCACCAGATCTTATTTAGGGGCTTCATAGTAAAGGGGGTGAATACATATGCATGCACCAGTTTAATTTTTGGGAATTTTTGGAAACAAGTAATTTATTACATTTCACTTCACCAATCCAATGCAGGCGATGGTGGTCCTTAGCCAGTGCGGCAGTGGGAAACAGAGGGCTAGTGTTGCTAGTTAGCAGGATGATGTTTCTTCACAAGACTCAGAGAAAACCCTAGAATTTCCTGGTGTCTAGGGTTGCTATCTGAGCTCGATATAAACTATGGTAGCGTACATACAATATACATGTATTTGCCTCTTATGGAGATGGCTTGCTACGCTAGTTATCTGGTGTTGGCTAGCTAGTGGCTAATATTAGCTAGTGTTGCATCGTACCTTCAGACGGGACCCAAAGCAAACTGTAGAATTGCCCGTTTCTAGAGTCGCTATCTGAGAGGTATACTACGATTTGAAACTAGATCTACTCAAGACTTTTATAAAGCTAGCCAGCTTCAGTTAGCTTCACATTCAAGCCCAGGCTTCATCCATACTAAGGTGGATTTTGATCATGCAGCTAATGCAAGCAGGCTCAGAGGGGATTTCCACATAACACAATAATTTGGATAGCCACTCAAGCTTCCCCTTATGTGGGTGCTAGAAAGTTAAATATCAAGCAAGGTTGTTTCATTGCCCCCCATCGTGTTATGTGGAAATGCACTGTCGGTATGTTTGTTTTTTTAACTACACTTGTATGCCGCCTCGCCATGCTAGCTTCGCCCTCGTGTGGGTGCTAGCAAGCTAGGTAGTGCTCGGTATCAACAGCCAATCCAGTAGGGACTGGAAGCTATGCTGAGCTTTAAATTGGTCAAGTACATCGCAAAGTATTTGCATAAAGTTCCGGTTTCCTCATCTTTGGTCCCATCCTGTTCACGTCCCTCGCCCATGCTCGCATCGCCCAACAGTCCCCCGCCCACTTAGCTTCTCTTCCATTGGAAATGAATGGCGTATAGTAGTTTCATCGCCCACGTCACTTCAGTTAACTGTACGTGCATGTTGCACATGGCTAGTCGAACACCGAACTCTTAATTGAGACAATGTTCGCATTTTTATGTTTTAGGCTGAAATCAACATGAAAGAAAAGTTATTTTGCCACTTCAGCAGGCTATGCTGTGACATAGGCTATTAGAAGTGCCGTTTAGTTAGTGCCGTCTTTGTGCTTTCGAATGCTTATCAATGCACAAGTCCCTTTTTCCCTACCTATCAATAAAATCATTTTAGAAAATCATACAAACGTTTCACTATGCGTCAACTTTCAAATGCATGCTGTGATTACTAAATGTGTAATGTGGTATTTTTAATATTACTATAGAAAAAAATACAGTTAAAATTGTATAAAATAGTTCATCAGTCGTCCTAAAATGAAGGGGATGACAACGTAGTCTTGGTGAGAGGGGGGACTCTAATTTCATTGGTCCTCAACTCACGGCTCAGACGCTTCATTCAGATAAATGGAGTTAGCCCTGAGTTAGCCTGCCCTTGATCAGGTTAGTTCTGAGGGATTCCTTGCAAAATGTTACTCCGAGTTGACCACACTTACCTCGCTAACTCCTCTTTGTAGTATAGGGCTCTGGTCTCGTCACTCAGTCATCAACTCTTCTTAGCTACTTATACAGGTTCACATGCTAGTATGCTACATATACAACAGCTACTTACATTACAGCTAAACGGTTACAGAAGTCTGCCTTAAACTGGGAATCAAAATCACCTCAGAACTAACTCCGCCCTCCAACTATTGTAATTTGTTCCCTTCACTTTCCCTACTGACCCTCTGATTTGGCTAAGGGGGATCTTTAAAGGCGTTGCATGGTCAATCCTACGTCTGCATTGGCCATGTAGCGTTTATGGTAATACGGCCTAGGAAGAGGTGCCTGGGCTGTAGGGTGCTAGGATCAGATTTGTAATTAACTCGTCGTTGTTGTCTCAATTTCAGATTTCTCTCTTTCTCTTGCTCTACCTGTCAATTATTATGTCAACCTTTTGTCTTGTCTAATGTCATTGTTGTGTTGGGGTGTTGGTTGATGGTGACAGAGTTGTGACTGTATCGCCATGGATTGATTGATTGGTTGAAATTTGCAACCTTTCCTGAAATTGTCTGTATTGGTTAAAGGGTTTGTCACATGGAAAGGTTGAGGCACCTACCCTCTGTCCATCTGTCTTTCAGTGACTGTCCCAGAGGTCTAAGATGTTCTCTCTAAGGCACAGAACCAGGTTTGGCCAACTCCTGACCTGGATCAGGGTTTGGGTCAATTCCATTTTAATTCAGAAAGTTATCAAATTGAAATGACCCCAACAAAAAAGCCTGCAGCCTTCCAGGACAAGTGTTGGCCACCCTTGGTGTGATGCTGTCTCTGTATCTGTCTAACAGTGTTCCGGTCCTCCAGGTCATAAAGACAACCTTCACCTGGACCTGCAGCGCTCCTTCCCCAGAGACATCTCCTCCAGACAGCTCAGCCCAGCCACGCAGCCCAGGGAACAGGTGAGACAGTATGTGGGGTTATGTGTGTGTTCCTCCTCCTAGGTATTGAGGCAGTTATTTACTTGATCTTAGTTCCTGGTTGGGAAGTGGTTGTTGGTTGGTAGAATGTCAGTCAATGTTATGACCATTTAAAAAAACAACCTGTTAGTTCTAGTTCCCAGGGCGGAGCAGTTTATTTACATGAAACATCACAGAGACACTTCCACAGAACAAACAAGAATTCCTTAATGGCTTCCTGTCCAAACACATTGTCCCCACATATCCTAACCTTAGCCTCACTATGTGAAAAACAGGAAAACAGATCTCATCAGCTGAGCCCAGTAGGAGGAAGTTGCTCCTAGACACTGATGCCAGTGTGTCTTTCTCTGTGTCTTTCTCTCTGTCTACAGGGTCATCCTGAAGGCCAAGGTAATATGAGGACGGTCAACTCATATGCTGGCTTCACTGAGTTTGACCGGAGTCCCTCCTTCCTCCATCCAGACTCCTGTAAGTCCAGGAAGATAGACCTGTGCTGCTAGACACATGAATACACTGCAGAACCCTGACAAGACCTGCCAGAGGTCATGACATGTATACTATGTGTGCTAACTGAAAGGGTCTTTGGTTGTTGTGGGTCTGCAGCTCTCAGTAAGCGAGAGAGGAGCGGCGTGTCAGCGGAAGACATCCTCATCCACGAAGACCCCAGAGCTGCACTACTACTGGTGAGAACTGTCCCATAACTGTATGATGTCTCACACCCCTTCAGGTTCTGAAATCAGTACTGACTCACTGTACCACTGACTGACTCACTGTACCACTGACTCACTGTACCACTGACTCACTGTACCACTGACTGACTCACTGTACCACTGACTGACTCACTGTACCACTGACTGACTCACTGTACCACTGACTGACTCACTGTACCACTGACTGACTCACTGTACCACTGACTGACTGACTGACTGTACCACTGACTGTACCACTGACTGACAAGTGATTGACTACAAGTGACTGACTTTACCACTGGCTGACTACGACTGGCTGACTACGACTGACTGAGTGAGTGAGTGACTGACGACAGCCGACTGGGTGACTGACGACAGCCGACTGGGTGACTGACGACAGCCGACTGGGTGACTGACGACAGCCGACTGGGTGACTGACGACGGGTGAGTGATTGACTGACGACAGCCGACCGACTGGCTTGACTGTACAACCGACTGACTGTGTGACTGACTGTGTGACTGGCATGTTTTCCTCTCTCCTCAGGAGAGGGCTCAGGTCAAGACAGCTCAGGCCAGCAGTCTGTAAGTACCTGGCATGCATTCCTACCATCATCCTGGTTTTTCAGCTGGGGTCAACTTACACTTACAGCCCTGGAAGAGTAGAGTAGATGAACTCACTTGCAGCTGTGGGTCTAGTAGATCTCTTGGTTGTTGATCAGTTCAGTGTTCCCACAGTTTGGTTCGTAACCCTGGGCCAAGCCTGGCTTACCGTTACCATGGTGACCGGAAACAATGTTCCAATCACATTCCCAACACAGCTATTAGGGGGAGTGGGTGGTTGCCCGTAGTGTTAGTATGTGTTAATTAATAGGTGAACGGTGTTTTACTACTGTTCTACTGTATAGTGTCTGTGAGAGTATAGGCAGCGCCATTGAGGCCATCTCCATTTTGAAGTAGTACTTTTTCTTCTACTACTTCTATGAGTTGGTAAACAAACTGAAATGGTGCATACTGCTACTTGGAGTGTGTTGTCTGAACAGGTATAAAGTCAAGGTTGGTGATCTACTGCCACCTGCAGTTATGGAATGTTTGCTCACGAGTATAATTCATTGGCTGATCCCACTACTTTCAAATTTTGGAAATCCTCATTGACGATGCACATGCAAAATGGGTTATTTCTACGTTTTTTTATTTATTTAACCTTTATTTAACTAGGCAAGTCAGTTAAGAACAAATTCTTATTTACAATGACGACTTACCAGAGGGCAAAAGGCCTCCTGCGGAGATGGGGGCTGGGATTTAAAAAATCACGTCAAGAGAGACAGCACTACATAAAGAGAGAATTAAGACAACAACATAGCATGACAGCAACACATGGAAACACTGCGTGGTAGCAACACAACATTACTACAACAACATGGTAGCAACACAACATGGCAGCAGCACAACATGGTACAAACAATTATTGGGCTCAGACAACAGCACAAAGGGCAAGAAGGTAGAGACGACAACAAATGTAATGATCTCTATCTCTGAGGTGGATGTTAATGTCTGTTGTGTGTTCTCTCTCTCAGCAGGGCACCAGGGGAGGACTCAGGTATAAATGGTATGTGTCCATTGGAACTTGCTTTCTGTACTATTACTGTAACTTGATAGTTCCTGATTTCTTTCTCTGAGATGAACAGGCGGTTCACCTCTCTATTCGCCTCTTTGACAAATTATATTTTCTCTCCTTCCTCTCAGCTGCATCATGTCTCTACAGACACGCCCATCTGGGGAGCAGGAAGGATTGTGAGTGGCTGTAACTTTCCCTTTAACTACTTCTAACTCCTTGAGATGTGAACCATCCCTGTAACTCCATCTAACTCATTGTGATGTGAACTATCCCTTTAACTACGTCTAACTCATTGTGATGTGAACTATCCCTTTAACTACGTCTAACTCATTGTGATGTGAACTATCCCTTTAACTACGTCTAACTCATTGTGATGTGATCTATCCCTTTAACTACGTCTAACTCATTGTGATGTGAACTATCCCTTTAACTACGTCTAACTCATTGTGATGTGATCTAACCCTTAAACTACGTCTAACCCATTGTGATGTGATCTAACCCTTTAACTACGTCTAACTCATTGTGATGTGATCTAACCCTTAAACTACGTCTAACTCATTGTGATGTGATCTAACCCTTTAACTACGTCTAACTCATTGTGATGTGAACTATCCCTTTAACTACGTCTAACTCATTGTGATGTGATCTAACCCTTAAACTACGTCTAACTCATTGTGATGTGATCTAACCCTTTAACTACTTCTAACTCCTTGAGATGTGAACCATCCCTGTAACTCCATCTAACTCATTGTGATGTGAACTATCCCTTTAACTACGTCTAACTCATTGTGATGTGAACTATCCCTTTAACTACGTCTAACTCATTGTGATGTGAACTATCCCTTTAACTACGTCTAACTCATTGTGATGTGAACTATCCCTTTAACTACGTCTAACTCATTGTGATGTGATCTAACCCTTAAACTACGTCTAACCCATTGTGATGTGATCTAACCCTTTAACTACGTCTAACTCATTGTGATGTGATCTAACCCTTAAACTACGTCTAACTCATTGTGATGTGATCTAACCCTTTAACTACGTCTAACTCATTGTGATGTGAACTATCCCTTTAACTACGTCTAACTCATTGTGATGTGATCTAACCCTTAAACTACGTCTAACTCATTGTGATGTGATCTAACCCTTAAACTACGTCTAACTCATTGTGATGTGATCTAACCCTTTAACTACGTCTAACTCATTGTGATGTGAACTATCCCTTTAACTACGTCTAACTCATTGTGATGTGATCTAACCCTTAAACTACGTCTAACTCATTGTGATGTGATCTAACCCTTTAACTACGTCTAACTCATTGTGATGTGATCTAACCCTTAAACTACGTCTAACTCATTGTGATGTGATCTAACCCTGTACCACTAAAATGAATTCACCTCTTCACCTCTGTACTTTTTCATCCTTATTCTCTTCCCTACATGCTTATTTTTTATTGTACTTTTATTAGCAATAGTCATGAGAGGAGAGCTTGCAAGTAAGCATTTTGTTGTGTTGTGTACACTTCCTGTAACCATGCATATCACAAATACACTTTATATTTAATTGGATTTGAATAACTGACCATTTTATTTTTCTTAGCAATTGGTTCCCCTTTCAAGCCAATGGAAAGCTACCAATACTCGGGTGAGGTTTGGACCTTAAAGCATACTGTAGTCAGTCTCAAGTCACACCCTATTCCCCACTACATGGAGTAGGATGTCATTTGACTACTGTAGCCTCCTGCCAATGTTGTGTGTATTTGACTCTGTGTGTGTTTCCCTCCCTGTAGCTGTGGAGCGTAACAACCTGATGAGGCTGTCTCAGAGCATCCCCTTCACCCCAGTGCCCCCTAGAGGTAAAATACAGTATTTACACGTCCCCTTCACCCCTGTGCCTCCTGGGTCCATTTCATCAGGCACCACACCGAGTCAGGGTTTCAATTTCTTTCACAGACTGGGTCCCAGGTGTGAATTGGAAATGTGTTTTTGCATACCTCAACTCCCCCTGACACACCCAAACCAGTTGAACCTATAAACCATCTATCCTGTGTGGCTGCAATTATGTATTTAATACACACCCACACTCTCTCTCTGTCTGTGGGTGCTGCTCCCTGTAGGTGAGCCAGTAACAGTGTATCGTCTGGAGGAGAGTTCTCCCAACACCATCAACAACAGCATGTCCTCCTGGGCTCACAAAGGTCTCTGTGCCAAGATAGAGTTCCTCAGTAAGGAGGAGATGGGAGGGGGGCTGCGACGTGCACTCAAGGTACAGTTGGTGTGTGTGTGGTCACTACTGTCTAGTGTCTTCACTACATGTAACAGAGATGGAACTGAACATTAAAAAGTATTGGTTTGTTGCTTTTGTTGTTGTTGCATTGTTGTACAATAATGTATTTCTCGGGAGGACAATAAACTATAACTATTGTATTGTACTCTAGGTGCTGTGTACGTGGTCGGAGTATGACATTCTGAAGCCAGGTCACCTGTATATCGTTAAGTCCTTCCTACCAGAGGTGGTCCAGACCTGGCAGAGCATCTACAAGGAGGACACTGTACTGCTGCTCTGTCTCAGGGTAGAGGAGAACACACACTCACACACACTGCGCTTCACCCAATGATATATATATATACACACACAGTCGTGGCCAAAAGTTGAGAATGACACAAATATTAATTTCCAAAGTCTGCTGCTTCAGTGTCTTTAGATATTTTTGTCAGATGTTACTATGGAATACTGAAGTATAATTACCAGCATTTCATAAGCATCAAAGGCTTTTATTGACAATTACATGAAGTTGATGCAAAGAGTCAATATTTGCAGTGTTGACCCTTCTTTTTCAAGACCTCTGCAATCCACCCTGGCATCCTGTCAATTAACTTATGGGCCACATCCTGACTGATGGCTGCCCATTCTTTCATAATCAATGCTTGGAGTTTGTCAGAATTTGTGGGTTTTTGTTTGTCCACCCACCTCTTGAGGATGGAACACAAGTTCAATGGGATTAAGGTCTGGGGAGTTTCCTGGCCATTGACCCAAAATATCTGTGTTTTGTTCTCCGAGACACTGAGTTATCACTTTTGCCTTATGGCAAGGTGCTCCATCATGCTGGAAAAGGCATTGTTCGTCACCAAACTGTTCCTGGATGGTTGGGAGAAGTTGCTCTCGGAGGATATGCTGGTACCATTCTTTATTCATGGCTGTGTTCTTCGGCAAAATTGTGAGTGAGCCCACTCCCTTGGCTGAGAAGCAACCCCACACATGAATGGTCTCAGGAAGCTTTACTGTTGGCATGACACAGGACTGATGGTAGCGCTCACCTTGTCTTCTCCGGGCAAGCTTTTTTACGGATGGCTTCTTTGCTGCCCTTCTTGACACCAAGCCATCCTCCAAAAGTCTTCACCTCACTGAGTGTGCAGATGTACTCACACCTGCCTGCTGCCATTCCTGAGCAAGCTCTGTACTGGTGGTGCCCCGATCCCACAGCTGAATATTTTTTTGTTTGTTGATGATCCGATAAATGGTTGATTTAGGTGCAATCTTACTGGCAGCAATATCCTTGCCTGTGAAGCCCTTTTTGTGCAAAGCAATGATGACGGCACATGTTTCCTTGCAGGTAACCATGATTGACAGAGGAAGAACAATGATTCCAAGCACCACCCTCCTTTTGAAGCTCCCAGTCTGTTATTCGAACTCAATCAGCATGACAGAGTGATCTCCAGCCTTGTCTTCATCAACACTCACACCTGTGTTAACGAGAGAATCACTGACATGTCAACTGGTACTTTTGTGGCAGAGCTGAAATGCAGTGGAAATGTTTTTGGGGGATTCAGTTCATTTGCATGGCAAAGTGGGACTTTGCAATTATTTGCAATTCATCTGATCGCTCTTCATAACATTCTGGAGAAAATGCAAATTGCCATCATACAAACTGAGGCAGCAGACTTTGAAAATTAACATTTGTGTCATTCTCAACTTTTGGCCACGACTGTGTATATATACTGTGTGTGTATGTATATATATATATATTTTTTTTACACTCAGGGTACAAAACATTAAGAACACCTTCCTAATATTGAGTCTCCCCCCACTTAAATCTTTTGTCTTGCCCATTCACCCTCTGAATGGCACACATACACAGTCCATGTCTCAAGGCTTAAAAATCCTGTTTTAACATGTCTCCTCCCCTTCGTCTACACTGATTGAAGTGGATTTAAAAGGTTACATCAATAACAGATCATAGCTTTCACCTGGTCAGTCTATGTCATGGAAATAGCCATGTTTAGTACACTCCGTGTGTTTGTTCCCTGATTCATTCCCATTACTTAAAGCCCTGAAAGGAGGAGTATGAATATGGCGTCCTGGTAGCTTCAAAGGCTCTTATTGGCCAAGACATATTGTCAACTTTCCAGGGTTTACAGTGTATTTGAAAGTATTCAGACCCCTTGACTTTTTCTACAACTTTATTTTCAAATTGATTCAATTATTATTTTTCCTCATCAATCTCTACATAATACCCCATAATGACATATCGAAAACAGTTTTTTAGAATTTTTTGCGAAATGTATTAAAAATGTAAAACAGACACCTTATTTACATAAGTATTCAGACCCTTTGCTATGAGGCTCGAAATTGAGCTCAGGTACATCCTGTTTCCATTGATCATCCTTGATGCTTCTACAACTTTATTGGCGTCCACCTGTGGTAAATTCAATTGATTGGACATGATTTAGAAAGGCACACACCTGTCTATGTAAGGTCCCACAGTTGACAGTGCATGTCAGAACAAAGACCAAGTCATGAGGTCGAAGGAATTGTCAGTAGAGCTCCGAGACAGGATTGTGTCGAGGCACAGATCTGTGGAAGGGTACCAAAACATTCCTGCAGCATTGAAGGTCCCCAAGAACACAGTGGCCAAACTGAGCAATCGGGGGAGAAGGGCCTTGGTCAGGGAGGTGACCAAGAACCTGATGGTCACTCTGACAGAGCTCTAGAGTTCCTCTGTGGAGATGGGAGAACCTTCCATAAGGACAAACATCTCCTCAGTAAGAGGCACATGACAGCCCGCTTGGAGTTTGCCAAAAGGCACCTTAAGGACTCTGACCATGAGAAACAAAATGATCTGGTCTGATGAAACCAAGATTGAACTCTGGCCTAAATGCCAAGCGTCACGTCTGGAGGAAACCTGGCACCATCCCTACGGTGAAGCATGGTGGTGGCATCATCATGCCGTGGGGATGTTTTTCTGCGGCAGGGACTGGGAGACTAGTCAGGATCGAGGGAAAGATGAATGGAACAAAGTGCAAAGAGATCCTTGATGAAAACCTGCTCCAGAGCGCTCAGGAACAAAGTCTGTGGCGAAGGTTCACCTTCAACAGGACAACGACCCTAAGCACACAGCCAAGACGACGCAGGAGTGACTTTGGGATAAGTCTCTGAATGTCCTTGAGTGGCCCAGCCAGAGCCCGGACTTTAATCTGATCGAACATCTCTGGAAAGACCTGAAAATAGCTGTGCAGTGACACTCCCTGTCTAACCTGACAGAGCTTGAAAGGATCTGCCGAGAAGAATGGGAGAAACTCCCCAAATACAGGTGTGCCAAGATTGTAGCATCATACCCAAGACGACTTGGGGCTCTAATCGCTGCCAAAGGTGCTTCAAAGTGTCTGAATACTTATGTAAATGTTATATATGTAAATGTTATATTTCAGTTTAGAATTTTAATACATTTGCAAACACTTCTAAAGACACTTTTTTTGCTTTGTCATAATGGAATATTGTGTGTAGATTTGATGAGGGAGGGGGGGAACAATTGTATCCATTTTAGAATAAGGCTGTAACGAAACAATGTGGAAAAAGTCAAGGGGTCTGAATCCTTTCTGAATGCACTGTATAAACTGTACGTCATTGGCTTCACCTCTGTGTACACACACTCTTCATAATGACACCATAGCAGGACAACTATGTTTAGTTTTCCTTTTTAATATATGATCATTTCCACCACCCTCTTCCTCCATTCTATTCATCCTTCCTTCCTTCTCTATCCTTCCTTCCTCTGGTTTATTCAAGGCTATTCAATGTGGAAATACCTCATACACTGGTATCATCTCTCTTGACAGGAAATTCAACAGCAGAGAGCTGCTCAGAAACTGACATTTGCCTTCAACCAAATGAGGCCCAAGACAATCCCTTACTCTCCCAGGTAAACTAACACACCAGAGCCACACTTCTCATTTAGCTGCTTGTTTTCAGCTGCTATCCATTTAAAAATGTATGTCTTTTGACATTTTGAAACAAGAATTTTAGAAGACACAGTGCCTACCTCTCTCTCTGTAGGTTTCTGGAGGTGTTTCTGTTGTACTGTCACTCAGCAGGCCAATGGTTCGCTATAGAGGAGTGTATTACTGGAGAGTTCAGGAAGTTTAACAATAACAATGGGGACGAGATTGTCCCAACCAACCTTCTGGAGGAGACCATGCTGGCCTTCAGCCACTGGACATATGAGTACACCCGGGGAGAGCTGTTAGTGCTGGACCTACAAGGTAATACTGACATTCAACCCTTAACCTTTAACCCCTGATCCTTCAGTAGGGTTGCAAAGGGTCTGAAACTTTCCAGTAAATTTCCAGAATTATTTCGGACATTTTCCATGGGAAGACTAAGCCCGGGTATTTTGCTTAAATTCATCAAAAAAAGTTAGCTTATAACAATGAACCTTTTTTGTGGGATACACATAAGGCAATTCTAGGTCTTGTGACATATTTTGTTTAACATATCCCCAATTCAATGGAATTGCAACCCTCTGCATGCACAGTGCATTCTTCCATCACATGTACAGTTGATTCTCATCTTGCACACTAATGAGATGCTATTGAGCCCACACTACTACACTGTCTGAGCCAAGGACTACATGCTTACTGGTAAGTTTTGATTACAATACTGAGTGGGGTGAATATATTTTATGACATACGTGATTTTTTGTTAACTAGTAAATAGTAGCCTACAGCAAAGTGTGTTTAAATCATTTCTAACTTGTTAACAATTTCTGCTAGTTAATTTTGCTACCATGTGGGTTTTAGCTTGCTTGTGCCTGTTAACTGAGGAGTGTTAATTCACCTGTTTCCATGCATGTTTCCTTTTAAAACATTTGTCTTACAAAGGAGTTGTTTAATCTAACTGCTTAACTATTTATCTGTACATGGAATTGTATTTGTTATTTTTTTACTCATTTTTTCTAATCTTTACAGGAAAATGCCACATCTATCTGATGTGTGGAGACATTACACTGCAGCTAATGTAGTAGGAAAATCTGTGTACATTGCAAATACTGTGCCAAATCATATGTGAAGAATGCAACAAAGATGCAGAATCATCTGGCCAAGTGCATAAAGTTCCCTCAGCACTCACAACAAGCAACCTCTGACAAAAGTCCCTCTACTTCTATTCAAGGTGAAAACGATGAATCAGACACCTTATCGATAGCAACAGCTCATGGTCCTCCTGGAATCAGACGTTTTTTTGACTCAATGGAGGAACGTAGTCAGAGAAATGCTGATGAATGACTTGCTCGAGCTGTGTAGGCAACTGGTTCACCTCTGATGCTCACAGGCAATGTGTATTGGAAGATATTTCTGAATGTTCTTTACTCAGCATACACCCCTCCAGCCAGACATGCTTTATCTACTCATTTGCTGGATGCAGAGTTCAACAGAGGTCAGGCAAATCATAGAGAAAGCAGACTGTATTGCAATCATCTCTGATGGGTGGTCGAATGTTTGTGGGCAAGGAATAATTAACTACATCTCCACCCCTCAACTAGTATTCTACAAGAGCACAGACACAAGGGACAACATACACACCTGTCTCTACATTGAAGATGAGCTAAAGGCAGTCATCAATGACCTTGGACCACAGAAGGTATTTGCACTGGTGACCGACAATGCTGCTAGCATGAAGGCTGCTTGGTCTAAAGTGGAGGAGTCCTACCCTCACATCACACCCATTGGCTGAATCTGCTCCTCATGGACATCATGGCACTGAAAACAATGGATACACTCGACAAGAAAGCCAAGGAAATGGTTAGGTATGTGAAGGGTCATCAAGTTATAGCAGCAATGTACTTCACCAAGCAAAGTGAGAAGAATAAGAGCACCACATTGAAGCTGCCCAGCAATACCTGTTGGGGTGGTGTTGTCATGTTTGACAGTCTCCTGGAGGGGAATGAGTCTCTCCAAGAAATGGCCATATCACAGTCTGTCGATATAGACAGCCCCATCAAGAGCATCTTCCTGGGTGATGTATTTTGGGAGAGAGTGGTAAGCAGCCTGAAACTCCTGAAACCTATAGCAGTAGCCATTGCACGGATTGAGGGAGACAATGCCATCCTGTCTGACTCTGCTTGCAGATGTAAGAGGAGAAATCCGTACTGCCCTGCCCATTTCACTGTTGCTCCAAGCAGAAAAAAATGCAGTTCTGAAGTACATCAAAAAGCATGAAGACTCCTGCCTGAAGCCCATACACGCCGCACCATACATGTTGGACCCCAAGTATGCTGGCAAGAGCATCCTGTCTGGTGCAGAGATCAACAAGGCCTATGGTGTCATCACTACTGTGTTTCACCACCTTGGCCTGGATGAGGGCAAGTTTCTTGGCAGTCTGGCGAAGTACACTGACAAGCAAGGACTTTGGGATGGAGATGCAATATGGCCGTCGTGCCAACATATCTCATCAGCCACCTGGTGGAAGGGACTTTGTGGATCTGAGCCTCTTTCCCGTTGCCTCCATTATCCTCCAAATCCCACCAACATCAGCCGCCTCAGAGCGTAACTGGTCCTTGTTTGGGAACACGCATACCAAAGCACGCAAGCACCAAGGCTGACCAATACAAGGGTTGAAAAATTAGTGGCCATATGGGGCAAATTTGAGGCTTTTTGAGCCTGACAACGAGTCATCCTCAACAAGGTTGGAAAGTGACAGTGAAGATGAGGCCTCAGAGTCTGATGTTCAAGAGGTGGACATTGAGGTCCAGGGAGAAGACATGGAAGCCTGAGAGGAAGACAACCAAAGCTTTCGTTTCTAGACTATCATTTTACAGATGTATGTTGAAAACCTTTTTGTTGTTCAGTGAAATCATCCCATGTGAAGAGTCAACTAATTTCATTAAAGTTCAATTCGTAACTAAATTGTTTTGGGTTTTTTTCTATTGGAAGCATTTAATCATTTGCAATTATGTCAATGTAAAATGTTTGTGTCTCCATATGATATGGTAAATGTATCCAATGCAAAAACATCTACATTTAAATGTTATTAATTTGCATATATTCCCATTAATTCCCACGGAAAGTTTCCACCTGAAATTCCCCAAAATATGCAACCCTACACTTCAGTGACTGGACATATGAGTATACTCAGGGAGCGCTGTTAGTGCTGGACCTGCAAGGTAATACTGACCCCTTTCTTCTGACCTCCAACCCCTAACTTTTAACCCCTGACCCTTCAGTGACTGGACATACGAGAACACCAGGGAAGAGTTGTGCTGGGCTGGTAGAAATCCTGTAAATACAAGTCCCTCCCATTAGTAACTGCTATATTTGTGTTTTTAGGAGTGGGGGAGATTCTGACTGATCCGTCTGTCATAAAGAGTGGAGAGAAGGGGTGTGTAAACCTGTTTTCTGTTCTCACATTCAAAAATCATGTTTCACTTTGTTATAAAAGATTTTACAACACTCACATTCTATTTTAATCCATAGATCATACAACACAATATTTGGACCTTTAGAATGATCACATAATTAATAATGTTCTCTTGACTAATCTGTAGGTCATATGACATGATATTTGGTCCTGCCAACCTGGGAGATGACGCCATCAGAAACTTCCGGGCCAAACACCACTGCAACTCTTGCTGCAGGAAACTCAAACTTCCCGGTAGGGAATTCTCTCTGTTTGTTTACCGTTTGCATCCAAGTGTGTCCATTACTATGGAGACGAGGTGAGCTTATATTTTGCTAATATAAGGCTCTAGGACAATGAAGTAGTGACATTGTTATTTCAGCTTTATGTAGTAGATGGATGCCTGGCTGTCTGCCTCATCTCTCTCCTCTTCCTGTGTCTGTTAAGATCTGAAGCGGAACGAGTACACGCCGGACAAACTGATGCTGCCTCAGGACGAATCACACGACCCCGGAAGCGGGACCCGCCATTCAATGAGGCTCATGCTCTGATCCTATAGGACACATCCAGAGAGAAGAGGCTGGTGCTGTTATTCTATTGGCCAATGCCAGAGAGGACAAAGGAAAAACTAGTGTGCACACCTCATGGCTAGAAGGGATCCAGCTTTTGTCAAATTAGCATCATATTTGACTTTTGGTAGCAGGTTGGGAGAATTATGTTAATGTTAGGAAAAGATTTAGGGTTAGCAACAAAAAATATATACTTTTTACATTAATTTGACAAAAGCTGGATAAGGTGGGTCTAGCCATGACCCATCTCATCCAATCAACTGGAAGAGCCATGCCTGTGTTTCCATGGAGACCCATGTATGCATGCAGAACTGTGTTACTTTTGTATCTGTCCAACCAATGCCAATCAGCAACCAACATGATTATTCAAAAAATGTGTAAATGGGGAACAAAACTTTTTAAATATGTTTTTTACTACAAGTTTATATGTTGTGTGTGTGTGTGTGTGTGTGTGTGTGTGTGTGTGTATATATATATATATATATATATATCTATATATATCTAAATGGCTATCAACAGGTACAATATCATTGCATAAAGAGACCAGTACTTATTCTGAACTATGAAAAGTTGCCTTGTATAAACTAAAGTGCATTGTCTGTCTGTAGTGCAGGACTGTAAGGGTCAACCTGCTGAGATACAATTTGCAACACTTTATACAGAATGTCACCTGATACTTTTTTTTATAAATGTAAAATACATGTATTATTATGGAATTAGTGGTTCATATTTAATGAGAAGACACATGAATTTGAAAATCTTGTAAAATATGGGCAGATTGCAATGCAACTTTTACAGTACATATATGTACTAATTGTGTTGAACTCTTCTGAAATGTGTCCACTGATTATTTCTGATAGTTTTTAAATGTTACAATGCTGGTACTATTATTGTTATTTCTTTGTCATCACGCAAATACCAATCTAGTGTATCTTATAGATACTTATATCTGCTACTGAGCAGAAGCAGATGCTGTTTTATTCAGGGGCGTGTAAGGGTCTATTACTCTATACATGTTCTACTGTATAACATTTTAAACTAATAAAATGACAGTTATGTCCCATTCCTTGTACAGTATGATGCTGATACTGTCTGGTGGGGATGAGGTCCCCACATTCTTCAGTAAGACTGCAGCTGCTGGCAGACAGGCCCACAGAGAGAAACACTCTCACACACACCTGTTGATGAGCCAGCTGATAAAGAACCCAGTAGCCAACAGTTATTCATCAGTTACTCGTCTGTAACCCGACACCTTTACCCTACAGTTAGGTCTGGATGGAAACTGTATATTTCATCCTTTTCACAAACCTCATCTCCACCTACATCTTTAGCAGTTTGGGAACATCGATCAACAGTGATGAAACTCTTCTTGGTGTTGTCACATACAAAGTCCAGTGGAAAGCAACATTGTGTAAAATAAGAGTATTGTAATGAAACAGCAGGGAGCAGGCCTTGAACCCTCGACCTTCTAGCCCGAGGTCCGGCGCGCTATCGACTGCCGCAAAAGCATGCTCATGCAGTCGATTTCCGCACTTATAAACCCAGGGTCGTTACAGTATGGACAGTAATATGTCAATTTTACATCCACATAGCTGCGTCAGAGCTGTCAAATCCACCAGTGGCTCCTGGCATTATACCTGAACTGGACATTGCCTTGGCTGCACGGAGTTGATGATAAAACCCTTATTTCATTGAATGATTTTTACATTTGAACGTAGTTAATTCTATACAGCCTACATTTTCGCGCTCTGAACTTCTAAAGCGAATGGGGGCAGGTGCAGAGCAGCTGCTCACCGATTTAACAGCTCCAAACGCAGTTCCACCACCAAGTCATCCACTATGCAGGTGTCTGCTGTCACTGGTTAATGCTCTGATTGAATCTAGGCCGCAGTAGTAGTAATAAGTTAGCAGTAGTAGTTATTAGTGATTGTAGGCTTCCATATGTTTGTTGTTTTTATGTCTTATGAATTTGTAGTTCGCAAATTTCTGTGAAAATAGACTAAATGCTTTTTGATCTTCGGCCAATAGAGAGAGCAGAGTACAGTATATTGAAAGTCTGTTGGTCGAATAGCAGATTATTTTAACCACTTCCTGTCTAGGCTTGATAAACCAGTCTACTTGTTACCTGAAGGGCGTGGTTATATGGGGGCCAGTGAATCTGCCGTTTACTCACATTATTCGTAACAGTGCTCACCTGCTCTCACTTTGTCTCTTTCCCATTGCTCTCACACACAAAAACACGTCCCAGAGAGGAGAAACTACCAAGAGAGAAGAATCATGTCTGTGGAAGTCCACATAGAATATTGGTAAGTTATTGTTTAACGTTGTACTACATCTGTTAATGTCTCCTCTACAATGTTAGGAGATCTGTTAATGTCTACTCTACAATGTTAGGAGATCTGTTAATGTCTACTCTACAATGTTAGGAGATCTGTTGTTATACTAAAGAAAACAACAGTGAGACAGTGAACAAACTGTCTGAATGTGTTGGTATTGGCTCAGGTTATTGATTTAAAGAGAGAGTTTGCAGACAAAAACAAAACATTGACATGATTTTCCAGTTAGAGAAACTCATTATTTACATCATCAGTCTAACATTTACCAACATTTTAACTACCCTCTCCATTTCTATTGTCCAGTGTAAAGTTATAGATTTGACATGCCATGTGCAGCCTGTGTGTGTGTTTACGGTGTGTGTGTGTAACGGTGTGATTGTGGTCTGCAGTAGTGGATGAGGGTACGAGTCTCGCTATCAGGACCTAGCATCTGCCATCAAGCGGAACGTTCCTGATGTGACTGTGACAGGAACCACGGGGCGGCGCTGTAAGTCACACACACACACACACAGCTTGAAGTTACCCTGTCAGATAGTGACCTCACAGCTGTGCTTTACACACAGAACGACGTTACAGATCTCATCGGATGTCAACTACACTCTAATGGTCCATCCATTAGATTTGATCAATACCTCAGTAGATTATTATGTTATATTCTAACTGATCATGGTTTGTCCCACAGCCAGTTTCGAGGTAACAGTGAATGGTAAACTGGCCTACTCTAAACTGGAGGCAGGAGGATTCCCAGACACCAAGGAGGTGGGTGTTACTCCTGTTCTGAACACCAGGTAACACCATACTCACAATGTATCTTCATGTATCGTCTGAGGTAAAGCCACAGTATCTGAACCTGAACAGTAGTTCAGAAGTGTTAAATTAGGGAGCATGGATAAATGGGATCCAATCCCAGTCAAGTCATACTATTTCTTTAAGCATTTCATTGTACTGTATAGTATACACCACGTGTATCCTGTGCATATAATATGACAAATATACCTTCATTTGATTTATCTCCTACACGCTCTCTCTGTAACATGTGCTCTACTGTCTGACCAGATGGTGGCGATGGTGAAGGAGGTGAGCCGTGGAGGAAAGGTCGAGAAAGTGAAGAAGAAGGATAATAAGTGTTTTCTCCAATAGATGAGTGGTTATTGAGAGAAGGAGAGTGTTTTTTTTTAAAGATCCTGAGTCCTGATCTGATTCTATTAATGATTGTTCACAATGAAACTAGGGATGTGAACATGAAGTCTACAGTCATTTCAACTCTGTGATCTGAGGGAAATACTCTCATCCTGTGTCTCCGTGTTATACTGTCATGTCTTATGTTATTCCTTGTCTGTTTTTCTTTCCTTATACAGACCAAGATATTATAGACTGACTAGCATTTCGTTTTACATTCTAGAAATATTGTACTCAATGTAGACCTCTGCAGTTGTATAGGCTGTACGTGTATTTTTAAATGATCAAATAAATTCTAGGAATCAATTAGTATTGAGTTTGTGTTGGGAGGGTGCTGTTGGACATTTACAATAATGCTGTTGGACATTTACAATAATGCTGTTGGACATTTACAATAATGCTGTTGGACATTTACAATAATGCTGTTGGACATTTACAATAATGCTGTTGGACATTTACAATAATGCTGTTGG
Source organism: Oncorhynchus clarkii lewisi (assembly GCF_045791955.1). Taxonomy (NCBI): domain Eukaryota; kingdom Metazoa; phylum Chordata; class Actinopteri; order Salmoniformes; family Salmonidae; genus Oncorhynchus; species Oncorhynchus clarkii. Next base: position 30,760,159 of record NC_092172.1, on the reverse strand, counting down.
ACATTTACTGGTGTTGTTGTGTTATTATTGAATGTTGTGCCAGGAAATCTTTCCCATCTTCACTTTGCCTCTTTCACTTTCTTTCTTACCGGGTGTGATGATGCAATAGATATACTGCCACGGCCTTTATAGCGGTCAAGGGATTTTATTTGATCTTATCTGATTTTGTGTGTAGGCCGAGACTGGGTTCTATCCCCAAAAATGTTATTCCTCTGTGTGTTATATAATTGTAGAGGTACAAAGTCTTTAGTATTAGTTTTTATATGGCTGTATAAAGATGACAGTTTATTATCAAACTTGTGATAGAGATCACACTTCAGCCAAGAGGGGAATTTAATGCAGTTAATATGTGGGAAAGGGAATTACCACTCTGCCATCTGGAGTTTTACTACATTTTTACCAAAACTGGATTCCATGTAACTATGGGGTGATTGATTATTCATTATATCCACTCTATTAGCCTCTGTCAAATGCACTTTAAACTGTAATACATCTGTTCTGTGATGTCCTCCAGCATATTGGAGAATATTCTAGAATCTGACCCTTTCTACCCCTCTATCTCTCTGGCCCCCATCTAACCATGTCCTTCAGGTAACAGGTGAACAGGTGGATAGAGGGAGAGTCACACAGCTTATCTGTGACAGTGCCCACCTGCTCTCACATCTCTTTCGCATTGTTCTCTCTCTCTCTCTCTCTCTCACACACACACACACACACACACACACACACAAAGAGAAGAATCATGTCTGTGGAAGTCCACATAGAATATTGGGTGGTTATTGTTTAACGTTGTACTACATCTGTTAATGTCTACTCTACAATGTTAGGAGATCTGTTAATGTCTACTCTACAATGTTAGGAGATCTGTTAATGTCTACTCTACAATGTTAGGAGATCTGTTGTTATACTAAAGAAAACAACAGTGAGACAGTGAACAAACTGTCTGAATGTGGTGTGTGGAACCAATAGACTTCCTATTGGCTCAGGTTATTGATTTAAGGAGAGAGTTTGCAGACAAAAGCAAAACATTGACATGATTTTCCAGTTAGAGAAACTCATTATTTACATCATCAGTCTAACATTTACCAACATTTTAACTACCCTCTCCATTTCTATTGTCCAGTGTAAAGTTATAGATATGAAATGCCATGTGCAGCCTGTGTGTGTGTTTACGGTGTGTTTGTGTTGTGGTCTGCAGTAGTATATGAGGGTACGAGTCTATCAGGACCTAGCATCTGCCATCAAGCGGAACGTTCCTGATGTGACGGTGACGGGAACCACGGGGCGGCGCTGTAAGTCACACACACACACACACACACAGCTTGAAGTTACCCTGTCAGATAGTGACGTCACAGCTGTGCTTCACACACAGAACGACGTTACAGATCTCATCGGAAGTCAACTACACTCTGATGGTCCATCCATTAGATTTGATCAATACCTCAGTAGATTATGTTAATTTCTACATTCTGGGGACACCCCTGAGTGAACGTTTTTTGTTGCCCTAGTGTGACAGGTTAAAGGAAAGACTCATAGCCTGTTATACATTCAAAAGTATTAGTAAGTTCATAGTATGTGAGGATCTTAAAACATCTAAGGTTAAAATGATCATGCATTCAGTATTAGTTGATAGAGATTGATAATTCATATAATTGTGTTAAAGTTAAACTCTGTCAAGCGTACAAAGGGTACGAATTGTGAGAGGAATGTGTAAACGTTATATTGATTACTTTATTTTGTGGTGCCTAACGGAAGGGTAAAAATGTTCATCTGTGATCTACTAAATGCTCTTAATCTATGAGCCTAAGATCGATTGCTCTGGTCTCCACCCAAGTTCCCGGGAAAATCGCGGTCTTTTCTTTTTGCACTAAAAGTTATTATTGAGGAATAATAAGACCGTATCACTCTCGTGATTATTTCTCCCCTTTTTCAGGGACGTAACACTAGCACTACACAGCTGATTCAAATAATCAAAGCTTGTTGATGAGTTGGTTATTTGAATCAGCTGTGTAGTGCTAATGCAAACATCAAAACGTGCTCCCAGGGGGGGCCTAGGACCGAGTTCGGGAAACCCTGCTTCAGTAGATGAGTGGAGAGCAAGAGGTGGAAAGGAGAGAGGGGGAGGACAGTGTTTTATAAGATCCTGAGTACTGACCTGATTCTATTAATGATTGTTCACATTGAAACTAGGGATGTGAACATGGAGACTAGGGTTAGTTAAATAAAGCAAGGCACGTCAGTTAAGAACCAATTCTTATTGACAATGACGGCTAAACCTGGACGATGCTGGACCAATTGTGCGCCGCCCTATGGGACTCCCAATCACGGCCGGCTGTGATACAGCCTGGAATCTGTAGTGACGCCTCTTGCACTGAGATGCGGTGCCTTAGACCGCTGCGACACCAGGGAGCCCCTAGAGTAATTTCAACGGTCTGATTGAAGGAAAATACTCTCATCCTGTCTGGTTTATACTGTTATGTTATGATTCCTATGTTTTTCTTTCATGATACAGACAGGAATATTATTTAGACTAGCATTTAGATTTATATTCTAGAAGTTATATTCTACTCAATATAGATCTCTGCAGTTGTACTTTATTTTTAAATGATCAAATAAATGAAATCAATCCGTTGGTATAGCGTGTGTGTTGGGAAGGTTATAGGGGAGCAGGGCACACACACACACACACTGCACTTTACCAGGTAACATCCACACACTCCAGCAGCATCGCAGACTGGCCTACCAGGTGACAGTAGTGCGTGCACCACGGACAGATACAATCTCATACCGCCTGAGATCAGAGCACCAATCTACTGCAGGCTTCCTGTCCAGATCCTCATCTACCAATCTTTCGCTCTTTTTCTCCTTTTTCTCTCTATCCCAGCAGGTTCTGAATGATCAGAGAGGGATATATCTGCTCTATACACAAATCAACATCCTACTGCTATTACACAGTGACAAACTGGCAGTGCCAGCAGTGGTGTAAAGTACTTAAGTAGTACTTTAAATTATGTTTACTTAAAATGTTTATTTGGGGTATCTGTACTTCACTTTACTATTTCTATTTTTGACTTCTTTTACTTCACTACATTCCTAAAGAAAATAATTTACTTTTTACCCCATACATTATCACTTTTTTAAAGCTTAGCAGGCAGGACAGGAAACTGGTCAAATTCACGCAGGAGAAAATAAATCCCTGTTCATCCCTACTTCATCTGATCTGGCGGACCCACTAAACACAAATGCTTTGTTTGTAAATTATGTCAGTGTTGAGTGTGCTGTTTGCTTAATACAAGGAATTTTAAATTATTTTGATACTTAAGTATATTATAGCAATTACATTTAATTTGATACTTAAGGATATTTAAAACCAAAACCAACATTACGAACACACATACAGTGGAGCAAAAAAGTATTTAGTCAGCCACCAATTGTGCAAGTTCTCCCACTTAAAAAGTTGAGAAGCCTGTAATTTTCATCATAGGTACACTTCAATTATGACAGACAAAATGAGAAAAAAAATCCAGAAAATCACATTGTAGGATTTTTTATGAATTTATTTGCAAAATATGGTGGAAAATAAGTATTTGGTCAATAACAAAACTTTCTCTCAATACTTTGTCATATACCCTTTGTTGGCAATGACAGAGGTCAAACGTTTTCTCTAAGTCTTCACAAGGTTTTCACACACTGTTGCTGATATTTTGGCCCATTCCTCCATGCAGATCTCCTCTAGAGCAGTGATGTTTTGGGGCTGTTGCTGGGCAACATGTACTTTCAACTCCCTCCAAAGATGTTCTATGGGGTTGAGATCTGGAGACTGGCTAGGCCACTCCAGGACCTTGAAATGCTTCTTACGAAGCCACTCCTTCGTTGCCTGGGCGGTGTGTTTGGGATCATTGTCATGCTGAAAGACCCAGCCACGTTTCATCTTCAATGCCCTTGCTGATGGAAGGAGGTTTTCACTCAAAATCTCACAATACATGGCCCCATTCATTCTTTCCTTTACACGGATCAGTCGTCCTGGTCCCTTTTCAGAAAAACAGCCCCAAAGCATGATGTTTCCACCCCCATGCTTCACAGTAGGTATGCTGGTCTTTGGATGCAACTCAGCATTCTTTGTCCTCCAAACACGACGAGTTGAGTTTTTACCAAAAAGTTATATTTTGGTTTCATCTGACCATATGACATTCTCCCAATCTTCTTCTGGCTCATCCAAATGCTCTCTAGCAAACTTCAGACGGGCCTGGACATGTACTGGCTTAAGCAGGGGGACACGTCTGGCACTGCAGGATTTGAGTCCCTGGCGGCGTAGTGTGTTACTGATGGTAGGCTTTGTTACTTTGGTCCCAGCTCTCTGCAGGTCATTCACTAGGTCCCCCTGTGTGGTTCTGGGATTTTTGCTCACTGTTCTTGTGATCATTTTGACCCCACGGTGTGAGATCTTGCGTGGAGCCCCAGATCGAAGGAGATTATCAGTGGTCTTGTATGTCTTCCATTTCCTAATAATTGCTCCCACAGTTGATTTCTTCAAACCAAGCTGCTTACCTATTGCAGATTCAGTCTTCCCAGCCTGGTGCAGGTCTACAATTTTGTTTCTGGTGTCCTTTGACAGCTCTTTGGTCTTGGCCATAGTGGAGTTTGGAGTGTGACTGTTTGAGGTTGTGGACAGGTGTATTTTATACTGATAACAAGTTCAAACAGGTGCCATTAATACAGGTAACGAGTGGAGGACAGAGTAGCCTCTTAAAGAAGAAGTTACAGGTCTGTGAGAGCCAGAAATCTTGCTTGTTTGTAGGTGACCAAATACTTATTTTCCACCATAATTTGCAAATAAATTCATAAAAAATCCTACAATGTGATTTCTCATTTTGTCTGTCATAGTTGAAGTGTACCTATGATGAAAATTACAGGCCTCATCTTATTAAGTGGGAGAACTTGCGCAATTGGTGGCTGACTAAATACTTTTTTGCCCCACTGTACACACCCACCTGCCACATGTAACACAGCTACTGTAAGAGCAGATGTATAACTCACAGCACAAAACCCTGAAAGAAGTAAGTCCAAGGGAAGCAAACATCATTCACTGTCCCCTGTCCACAGTCTAGTGACATTCACTACTCCCCGTCCACAGTCTAGTGACATTCACTGTCCCCGTCCACAGTCTAGTGACATTCACTACTCCCCGTCCACAGTCTAGTGACATTCACTACTCCCCGTCCACAGTCTAGTGACATTCACTACTCCCCGTCCACAGTCTAGTGACATTCACTGTCCCCGTCCACAGTCTAGTGACATTCACTACTCCCCGTCCACAGTCTAGTGACATTCACTGTCCCCGTCCACAGTCTAGTGACATTCACTGTCCCCGTCCACAGTCTAGTGACATTCACTGTCCCCGTCCACAGTCTAGTGACATTCACTACACCCCGTCCACAGTCTAGTGACATTAACTACTCCCTGTCCACAGTCTAGTGACATTCACTGTCCCCTGTCCACAGTCTAGTGACATTCACTACTCCCCGTCCACAGTCTAGTGACATTCACTACTCCCCGTCCACAGTCTAGTGACATTCACTACTCCCCGTCCACAGTCTAGTGACATTCACTACTCCCTGTTCACAGTCTAGTGACATTCACTACTCCCTGCCCACAGTCTAGTGACATTCACAACTCCCTGTCCACAGTCTAGTGACATTCACTGTCCCCTGTCCACAGTCTACTGACATTCACTACTCCCTGTCCACAGTCTAGTGACATTCACTGTCCCCTGTCCACAGTCTAGTGACATTCACTACTCCCCGTCCACAGTCTAGTGACATTCACTACTCCCCGTCCACAGTCTAGTGACATTCACTACTCCCCGTCCACAGTCTAGTGACATTCACTGTCCCCTGTCCACAGTCTAGTGACATTCACTGTCCCCTGTCCACAGTCTAGTGACATTCACTACTCCCTGTCCACAGTCTAGTGACATTCACTGTCCCCTGTCCACAGTCTAGTGACATTCACTACTCCCCGTCCACAGTCTAGTGACATTCACTACTCCCCGTCCACAGTCTAGTGACATTCACTACTCCCCGTCCACAGTCTAGTGACATTCACTACTCCCCGTCAACAGTCTAGTGACATTCACTACTCCCCGTCAACAGTCTAGTGACATTCACTACTCCCCTGTCCAGTCTAGTGACATTCACTGTCCCCTGTCCACAGTCTAGTGACATTCACTACTCCCCGTCCACAGTCTAGTGACATTCACTACTCCCCGTCCACAGTCTAGTGACATTCACTGTCCCCGTCCACAGTCTAGTTACATTCACTGTCCCCGTCCACAGTCTAGTAACATTCAATGCTCCCCGTCCACAGTCTAGTGACATTCACTACTCCCCGTCCACAGTCTAGTGACATTCACTGTCCCCGTCCACAGTCTAGTGACATTCACTACTCCCCGTCCACAGTCTAGTGACATTCACTACTCCCCGTCCACAGTCTAGTGACATTCACTGTCCCCGTCCACAGTCTAGTTACATTCACTGTCCACGTCCACAGTCTAGTGACATTCACTACTCCCCGTCCACAGTCTAGTGACATTCACTACTCCCCGTCCACAGTCTAGTGACATTCACTGTCCCCGTCCACAGTCTAGTAACATTCACTGCTCCCCGTCCACAGTCTAGTGACATTCACTGCTCCCCGTCCACAGTCTAGTGACATTCACTACTCCCCGTCCACAGTCTAGTGACATTCACTACTCCCCGTCCACAGTCTAGTGACATTCACTACTCCCCGTCCACAGTCTAGTGACATTCACTACTTCCTGTCCACAGTCTAGTGGCTGGTAACATTACATAACATGCCTAGTGACATTCACTACTCCCTGTCCACAGTCTAGTGGCTAGTGACATTACATGACATACCTAGTGACACTCACTACTCCCCGTCCACAGTCCAGTGACATTCACTACTCCCTGTCTACAGTCTAGTGACATGCACTACTACCTGTCCACAGTCTAGTGACATTCACTACTCCCCGTCTACAGTCTAGTGACATTCACTACTCCCTGTCTACAGTCTAGTGACATTCACTACTCCCCGTCCACAGTCTAGTGACATTCACTACTCCCGGTCCACAGTCTAGTGACATTCACTGTCCCCGTCCACAGTCTAGTGACATTCACTACTCACCGTCCACAGTCTAGTGACATTAACTGTCCCCGTCCACAGTCTAGTGACATTAACTACTCCCAGTCCACAGTCTAGTGACATTCACTACTCCCCGTCCACAGTCTAGTGACATTCACTACTCCCCGTCCACAGTCTAGTGACATTCACAACTCCCCGTCCACAGTCTAGTGACATTCACTGTCCCTGTCCACAGTCTAGTGACATTCACTACACCCCGTCCACAGTCTAGTGACATTCACTACTCCCTGTCCACAGTCTAGTGACATTCACTACTCCCCGTCCACAGTCTAGTGACATTCACTACTCCCCGTCCACAGTCAGGTGACATTCACTGTCCCCGTCCACAGTCTAGTGACATTCACTACTCCCCGTCCACAGTCTAGTGACATTCACTACTCCCGGTCCACAGTCTAGTGACATTCACTGTCCCCGTCCACAGTCTAGTGACATTCACTACTCCCCGTCCACAGTCTAGTGACATTCACTACTCCCCGTCCGCAGTCTAGTGACATTCACTGTCCCCGTCCACAGTCTAGTGACATTCACTGTCCCCGTCCACAGTCTAGTGACATTCACTACTCCCCGTCCACAGTCTAGTGACATTCACTGTCCCCGTCCACAGTCTAGTGACATTCACTGTCCCCGTCCACAGTCTAGTGACATTCACTACTCACCGTCCACAGTCTAGTGACATTAACTGTCCCCGTCCACAGTCTAGTGACATTCACTACTCCCCGTCCACAGTCTAGTGACATTCACTACTCCCCGTCCACAGTCTAGTGACATTCACTACTCCCCGTCCACAGTCTAGTGACATTCACTACTCCCTGTTCACAGTCTAGTGACATTCACTACTCCCTGCCCACAGTCTAGTGACATTCACAACTCCCTGTCCACAGTCTAGTGACATTCACTGTCCCCTGTCCACAGTCTAGTGACATTCACTACTCCCTGTCCACAGTCTAGTGACATTCACTACTCCCCGTCAACAGTCTAGTGACATTCACTACTCCCCGTCAACAGTCTAGTGACATTCACTACTCCCCTGTCCAGTCTAGTGACATTCACTGTCCCCTGTCCACAGTCTAGTGACATTCACTACTCCCTGTCCACAGTCTAGTGACATTCACTACTCCCCGTCCACAGTCTAGTGACATTCACAACTCCCTGTCCACAGTCTAGTGACATTCACTGTCCCCTGTCCACAGTCTAGTGACATTCACTACTCCCTGTCCACAGTCTAGTGACATTCACTGTCCCCTGTCCACAGTCTAGTGACATTCACTACTCCCCGTCCACAGTCTAGTGACATTCACTACTCCCCGTCAACAGTCTAGTGACATTCACTACTCCCCGTCAACAGTCTAGTGACATTCACTACTCCCCTGTCCAGTCAAGTGACATTCACTGTCCCCTGTCCACAGTCTATTGACATTCACTACTCCCTGTCCACAGTCTAGTGACATTCACTACTCCCCGTCCAGTCTAGTGACATTCACTACTCCCCGTCCACAGTCTAGTGACATTCACTGTCCCCGTCCACAGTCTAGTTACATTCACTGTCCCCGTCCACAGTCTAGTAACATTCACTGCTCCCCGTCCACAGTCTATTGGCTAGTGACATTCACTACTCCCCGTCCACAGTCTAGTGACATTCACTACTCCCCGTCCACAGTCTAGTGACATTCACTGTCCCCGTCCACAGTCTAGTAACATTCACTGCTCCCCGTCCACAGTCTAGTGACATTCACTACTCCCCGTCCACAGTCTAGTGACATTCACTACTCCCCGTCCACAGTCTAGTGACATTCACTACTCCCCGTCCACAGTCTAGTGACATTCACTACTCCCCGTCCACAGTCTAGTGACATTCACTAGTTCCTGTCCACAGTCTAGTGGCTGGTAACATTACATAACATTCCTAGTGACATTCACTACTCCCTGTCCACAGTCTAGTGGCTAGTGACATTACATGACATACCTAGTGACACTCACTACTCCCCGTCCACAGTCCAGTGACATTCACTACTCCCTGTCTACAGTCTAGTGACATGCACTACTACCTGTCCACAGTCTAGTGACATTCACTACTCCCTGTCTACAGTCTAGTGACATTCACTACTCCCCGTCCACAGTCTAGTGACATTCACTACTCCCGGTCCACAGTCTAGTGACATTCACTGTCCCCGTCCACAGTCTAGTGACATTCACTGTCCCCGTCCACAGTCTAGTGACATTCACTACTCCCCGTCCACAGTCTAGTGACATTCACTACTCCCCGTCCACAGTCTAGTGACATTCACTACACCCCGTCCACAGTCTAGTGACATTCACAACTCCCCGTGCACAGTCTAGTGACATTCACTGTCCCCGTCCACAGTCTAGTGACATTCACTACACCCCGTCCACAGTCTAGTGACATTAACTACTCCCTGTCCACAGTCTAGTGACATTCACTGTCCCCTGTCCACAGTCTAGTGACATTCACTACTCCCCGTCCACAGTCTAGTGACATTCACTGCTCCCCGTCCACAGTCTAGTGACATTCACTACTCCCCGTCCACAGTCTAGTGACATTCACTACTCCCTGCCCACAGTCTAGTGACATTCACAACTCCCTGTCCACAGTCTAGTTACATTCACTGTCCCCGTCCACAGTCTAGTAACATTCAATGCTCCCTGTCCACAGTCTAGTGACATTCACTACTCCCCGTCCACAGTCTAGTGACATTCACTGTCCCCGTCCACAGTCTAGTGACATTCACTACTCCCCGTCCACAGTCTAGTGACATTCACTACTCCCCGTCCGCAGTCTAGTGACATTCACTGTCCCCGTCCACAGTCTAGTGACATTCACTGTCCCCGTCCACAGTCTAGTGACATTCACTACTCCCCGTCCACAGTCTAGTGACATTCACTGTCCCCGTCCACAGTCTAGTGACATTCACTGTCCCCGTCCACAGTCTAGTGACATTCACTACTCACCGTCCACAGTCTAGTGACATTAACTGTCCCCGTCCACAGTCTAGTGACATTCACTACTCCCCGTCCACAGTCTAGTGACATTCACTACTCCCCGTCCACAGTCTAGTGACATTCACTACTCCCCGTCCACAGTCTAGTGACATTCACTACTCCCTGTTCACAGTCTAGTGACATTCACTACTCCCTGCCCACAGTCTAGTGACATTCACAACTCCCTGTCCACAGTCTAGTGACATTCACTGTCCCCTGTCCACAGTCTAGTGACATTCACTACTCCCTGTCCACAGTCTAGTGACATTCACTACTCCCCGTCAACAGTCTAGTGACATTCACTACTCCCCGTCAACAGTCTAGTGACATTCACTACTCCCCTGTCCAGTCTAGTGACATTCACTGTCCCCTGTCCACAGTCTAGTGACATTCACTACTCCCTGTCCACAGTCTAGTGACATTCACTACTCCCCGTCCACAGTCTAGTGACATTCACAACTCCCTGTCCACAGTCTAGTGACATTCACTGTCCCCTGTCCACAGTCTAGTGACATTCACTACTCCCTGTCCACAGTCTAGTGACATTCACTGTCCCCTGTCCACAGTCTAGTGACATTCACTACTCCCCGTCCACAGTCTAGTGACATTCACTACTCCCCGTCAACAGTCTAGTGACATTCACTACTCCCCGTCAACAGTCTAGTGACATTCACTACTCCCCTGTCCAGTCAAGTGACATTCACTGTCCCCTGTCCACAGTCTATTGACATTCACTACTCCCTGTCCACAGTCTAGTGACATTCACTACTCCCCGTCCACAGTCTAGTGACATTCACTACTCCCCGTCCACAGTCTAGTGACATTCACTGTCCCCGTCCACAGTCTAGTTACATTCACTGTCCCCGTCCACAGTCTAGTAACATTCACTGCTCCCCGTCCACAGTCTATTGGCTAGTGACATTCACTACTCCCCGTCCACAGTCTAGTGACATTCACTACTCCCCGTCCACAGTCTAGTGACATTCACTGTCCCCGTCCACAGTCTAGTAACATTCACTGCTCCCCGTCCACAGTCTAGTGACATTCACTACTCCCCGTCCACAGTCTAGTGACATTCACTACTCCCCGTCCACAGTCTAGTGACATTCACTACTCCCCGTCCACAGTCTAGTGACATTCACTACTCCCCGTCCACAGTCTAGTGACATTCACTAGTTCCTGTCCACAGTCTAGTGGCTGGTAACATTACATAACATTCCTAGTGACATTCACTACTCCCTGTCCACAGTCTAGTGGCTAGTGACATTACATGACATACCTAGTGACACTCACTACTCCCCGTCCACAGTCCAGTGACATTCACTACTCGCTGTCTACAGTCTAGTGACATGCACTACTACCTGTCCACAGTCTAGTGACATTCACTACTCCCCGTCTACAGTCTAGTGACATTCACTACTCCCCGTCCACAGTCTAGTGACATTCACTACTCCCGGTCCACAGTCTAGTGACATTCACTGTCCCCGTCCACAGTCTAGTGACATTCACTGTCCCCGTCCACAGTCTAGTGACATTCACTACTCCCCGTCCACAGTCTAGTGACATTCACTACTCCCCGTCCACAGTCTAGTGACATTCACTACACCCCGTCCACAGTCTAGTGACATTCACAACTCCCCGTGCACAGTCTAGTGACATTCACTGTCCCCGTCCACAGTCTAGTGACATTCACTACACCCCGTCCACAGTCTAGTGACATTAACTACTCCCTGTCCACAGTCTAGTGACATTCACTGTCCCCTGTCCACAGTCTAGTGACATTCACTACTCCCCGTCCACAGTCTAGTGACATTCACTGCTCCCCGTCCACAGTCTAGTGACATTCACTACTCCCCGTCCACAGTCTAGTGACATTCACTACTCCCTGCCCACAGTCTAGTGACATTCACAACTCCCTGTCCACAGTCTAGTTACATTCACTGTCCCCGTCCACAGTCTAGTAACATTCAATGCTCCCCGTCCACAGTCTAGTGACATTCACTACTCCCCGTCCACAGTCTAGTGACATTCACTGTCCCCGTCCACAGTCTAGTGACATTCACTACTCCCCGTCCACAGTCTAGTGACATTCACTACTCCCCGTCCACAGTCTAGTGACATTCACTGTCCCCGTCCACAGTCTAGTTACATTCACTGTCCACGTCCACAGTCTAGTGACATTCACTACTCCCCGTCCACAGTCTAGTGACATTCACTACTCCCCGTCCACAGTCTAGTGACATTCACTGTCCCCGTCCACAGTCTAGTAACATTCACTGCTCCCCGTCCACAGTCTAGTGACATTCACTGCTCCCCGTCCACAGTCTAGTGACATTCACAACTCCCCGTCCACAGTCTAGTGACATTCACTACTCCCCGTCCACAGTCTAGTGACATTCACTACTCCCCGTCCACAGTCTAGTGACATTCACTACTTCCTGTCCACAGTCTAGTGGCTGGTAACATTACATAACATGCCTAGTGACATTCACTACTCCCTGTCCACAGTCTAGTGGCTAGTGACATTACATGACATACCTAGTGACACTCACTACTCCCCGTCCACAGTCCAGTGACATTCACTACTCCCTGTCTACAGTCTAGTGACATGCACTACTACCTGTCCACAGTCTAGTGACATTCACTACTCCCCGTCTACAGTCTAGTGACATTCACTACTCCCTGTCTACAGTCTAGTGACATTCACTACTCCCCGTCCACAGTCTAGTGACATTCACTACTCCCCGTCCACAGTCTAGTGACATTCACTACTCCCGGTCCACAGTCTAGTGACATTCACTGTCCCCGTCCACAGTCTAGTGACATTCACTACTCACCGTCCACAGTCTAGTGACATTAACTGTCCCCGTCCACAGTCTAGTGACATTCACTACTCCCAGTCCACAGTCTAGTGACATTCACTACTCCCCGTCCACAGTCTAGTGACATGCACTACTCCCCGTCCACAGTCTAGTGACATTCACAACTCCCCGTCCACAGTCTAGTGACATTCACTGTCCCTGTCCACAGTCTAGTGACATTCACTACACCCCGGCCACAGTCTAGTGACATTCACTACTCCCTGTCCACAGTCTAGTGACATTCACTACTCCCCGTCCACAGTCTAGTGACATTCACTACTCCCCGTCCACAGTCAGGTGACATTCACTGTCCCCGTCCACAGTCTAGTGACATTCACTACTCCCGGTCCACAGTCTAGTGACATTCACTGTCCCCGTCCACAGTCTAGTGACATTCACTGTCCCCGTCCACAGTCTAGTGACATTCACTACTCCCCGTCCACAGTCTAGTGACATTCACTACTCCCCGTCCACAGTCTAGTGACATTCACTACACCCCGTCCACAGTCTAGTGACATTCACAACTCCCCGTGCACAGTCTAGTGACATTCACTGTCCCCGTCCACAGTCTAGTGACATTCACTACACCCCGTCCACAGTCTAGTGACATTAACTACTCCCTGTCCACAGTCTAGTGACATTCACTGTCCCCTGTCCACAGTCTAGTGACATTCACTACTCCCCGTCCACAGTCTAGTGACATTCACTGCTCCCCGTCCACAGTCTAGTGACATTCACTACTCCCCGTCCACAGTCTAGTGACATTCACTACTCCCTGCCCACAGTCTAGTGACATTCACAACTCCCTGTCCACAGTCTAGTTACATTCACTGTCCCCGTCCACAGTCTAGTAACATTCAATGCTCCCTGTCCACAGTCTAGTGACATTCACTACTCCCCGTCCACAGTCTAGTGACATTCACTGTCCCCGTCCACAGTCTAGTGACATTCACTACTCCCCGTCCACAGTCTAGTGACATTCACTACTCCCCGTCCGCAGTCTAGTGACATTCACTGTCCCCGTCCACAGTCTAGTGACATTCACTGTCCCCGTCCACAGTCTAGTGACATTCACTACTCCCCGTCCACAGTCTAGTGACATTCACTGTCCCCGTCCACAGTCTAGTGACATTCACTGTCCCCGTCCACAGTCTAGTGACATTCACTACTCACCGTCCACAGTCTAGTGACATTAACTGTCCCCGTCCACAGTCTAGTGACATTCACTACTCCCCGTCCACAGTCTAGTGACATTCACTACTCCCCGTCCACAGTCTAGTGACATTCACTACTCCCCGTCCACAGTCTAGTGACATTCACTACTCCCTGTTCACAGTCTAGTGACATTCACTACTCCCTGCCCACAGTCTAGTGACATTCACAACTCCCTGTCCACAGTCTAGTGACATTCACTGTCCCCTGTCCACAGTCTAGTGACATTCACTACTCCCTGTCCACAGTCTAGTGACATTCACTACTCCCCGTCAACAGTCTAGTGACATTCACTACTCCCCGTCAACAGTCTAGTGACATTCACTACTCCCCTGTCCAGTCTAGTGACATTCACTGTCCCCTGTCCACAGTCTAGTGACATTCACTACTCCCTGTCCACAGTCTAGTGACATTCACTACTCCCCGTCCACAGTCTAGTGACATTCACAACTCCCTGTCCACAGTCTAGTGACATTCACTGTCCCCTGTCCACAGTCTAGTGACATTCACTACTCCCTGTCCACAGTCTAGTGACATTCACTGTCCCCTGTCCACAGTCTAGTGACATTCACTACTCCCCGTCCACAGTCTAGTGACATTCACTACTCCCCGTCAACAGTCTAGTGACATTCACTACTCCCCGTCAACAGTCTAGTGACATTCACTACTCCCCTGTCCAGTCAAGTGACATTCACTGTCCCCTGTCCACAGTCTATTGACATTCACTACTCCCTGTCCACAGTCTAGTGACATTCACTACTCCCCGTCCACAGTCTAGTGACATTCACTACTCCCCGTCCACAGTCTAGTGACATTCACTGTCCCCGTCCACAGTCTAGTTACATTCACTGTCCCCGTCCACAGTCTAGTAACATTCACTGCTCCCCGTCCACAGTCTATTGGCTAGTGACATTCACTACTCCCCGTCCACAGTCTAGTGACATTCACTACTCCCCGTCCACAGTCTAGTGACATTCACTGTCCCCGTCCACAGTCTAGTAACATTCACTGCTCCCCGTCCACAGTCTAGTGACATTCACTACTCCCCGTCCACAGTCTAGTGACATTCACTACTCCCCGTCCACAGTCTAGTGACATTCACTACTCCCCGTCCACAGTCTAGTGACATTCACTACTCCCCGTCCACAGTCTAGTGACATTCACTAGTTCCTGTCCACAGTCTAGTGGCTGGTAACATTACATAACATTCCTAGTGACATTCACTACTCCCTGTCCACAGTCTAGTGGCTAGTGACATTACATGACATACCTAGTGACACTCACTACTCCCCGTCCACAGTCCAGTGACATTCACTACTCCCTGTCTACAGTCTAGTGACATGCACTACTACCTGTCCACAGTCTAGTGACATTCACTACTCCCCGTCTACAGTCTAGTGACATTCACTACTCCCCGTCCACAGTCTAGTGACATTCACTACTCCCGGTCCACAGTCTAGTGACATTCACTGTCCCCGTCCACAGTCTAGTGACATTCACTGTCCCCGTCCACAGTCTAGTGACATTCACTACTCCCCGTCCACAGTCTAGTGACATTCACTACTCCCCGTCCACAGTCTAGTGACATTCACTACACCCCGTCCACAGTCTAGTGACATTCACAACTCCCCGTGCACAGTCTAGTGACATTCACTGTCCCCGTCCACAGTCTAGTGACATTCACTACACCCCGTCCACAGTCTAGTGACATTAACTACTCCCTGTCCACAGTCTAGTGACATTCACTGTCCCCTGTCCACAGTCTAGTGACATTCACTACTCCCCGTCCACAGTCTAGTGACATTCACTGCTCCCCGTCCACAGTCTAGTGACATTCACTACTCCCCGTCCACAGTCTAGTGACATTCACTACTCCCTGCCCACAGTCTAGTGACATTCACAACTCCCTGTCCACAGTCTAGTTACATTCACTGTCCCCGTCCACAGTCTAGTAACATTCAATGCTCCCCGTCCACAGTCTAGTGACATTCACTACTCCCCGTCCACAGTCTAGTGACATTCACTGTCCCCGTCCACAGTCTAGTGACATTCACTACTCCCCGTCCACAGTCTAGTGACATTCACTACTCCCCGTCCACAGTCTAGTGACATTCACTGTCCCCGTCCACAGTCTAGTTACATTCACTGTCCACGTCCACAGTCTAGTGACATTCACTACTCCCCGTCCACAGTCTAGTGACATTCACTACTCCCCGTCCACAGTCTAGTGACATTCACTGTCCCCGTCCACAGTCTAGTAACATTCACTGCTCCCCGTCCACAGTCTAGTGACATTCACTGCTCCCCGTCCACAGTCTAGTGACATTCACAACTCCCCGTCCACAGTCTAGTGACATTCACTACTCCCCGTCCACAGTCTAGTGACATTCACTACTCCCCGTCCACAGTCTAGTGACATTCACTACTTCCTGTCCACAGTCTAGTGGCTGGTAACATTACATAACATGCCTAGTGACATTCACTACTCCCTGTCCACAGTCTAGTGGCTAGTGACATTACATGACATACCTAGTGACACTCACTACTCCCCGTCCACAGTCCAGTGACATTCACTACTCCCTGTCTACAGTCTAGTGACATGCACTACTACCTGTCCACAGTCTAGTGACATTCACTACTCCCCGTCTACAGTCTAGTGACATTCACTACTCCCTGTCTACAGTCTAGTGACATTCACTACTCCCCGTCCACAGTCTAGTGACATTCACTACTCCCCGTCCACAGTCTAGTGACATTCACTACTCCCGGTCCACAGTCTAGTGACATTCACTGTCCCCGTCCACAGTCTAGTGACATTCACTACTCACCGTCCACAGTCTAGTGACATTAACTGTCCCCGTCCACAGTCTAGTGACATTCACTACTCCCAGTCCACAGTCTAGTGACATTCACTACTCCCCGTCCACAGTCTAGTGACATGCACTACTCCCCGTCCACAGTCTAGTGACATTCACAACTCCCCGTCCACAGTCTAGTGACATTCACTGTCCCTGTCCACAGTCTAGTGACATTCACTACACCCCGTCCACAGTCTAGTGACATTCACTACTCCCTGTCCACAGTCTAGTGACATTCACTACTCCCCGTCCACAGTCTAGTGACATTCACTACTCCCCGTCCACAGTCAGGTGACATTCACTGTCCCCGTCCACAGTCTAGTGACATTCACTACTCCCCGTCCACAGTCTAGTGACATTCACTACTCCCGGTCCACAGTCTAGTGACATTCACTGTCCCCGTCCACAGTCTAGTGACATTCACTACTCCCCGTCCACAGTCTAGTGACATTCACTACTCCCCGTCCGCAGTCTAGTGACATTCACTGTCCCCGTCCACAGTCTAGTGACATTCACTGTCCCCGTCCACAGTCTAGTGACATTCACTACTCCCCGTCCACAGTCTAGTGACATTCACTGTCCCCGTCCACAGTCTAGTGACATTCACTGTCCCCGTCCACAGTCTAGTGACATTCACTACTCACCGTCCACAGTCTAGTGACATTAACTGTCCCCGTCCACAGTCTAGTGACATTCACTACTCCCCGTCCACAGTCTAGTGACATTCACTACTCCCCGTCCACAGTCTAGTGACATTCACTACTCCCCGTCCACAGTCTAGTGACATTCACTACTCCCTGTTCACAGTCTAGTGACATTCACTACTCCCTGCCCACAGTCTAGTGACATTCACAACTCCCTGTCCACAGTCTAGTGACATTCACTGTCCCCTGTCCACAGTCTAGTGACATTCACTACTCCCTGTCCACAGTCTAGTGACATTCACTACTCCCCGTCAACAGTCTAGTGACATTCACTACTCCCCGTCAACAGTCTAGTGACATTCACTACTCCCCTGTCCAGTCTAGTGACATTCACTGTCCCCTGTCCACAGTCTAGTGACATTCACTACTCCCTGTCCACAGTCTAGTGACATTCACTACTCCCCGTCCACAGTCTAGTGACATTCACAACTCCCTGTCCACAGTCTAGTGACATTCACTGTCCCCTGTCCACAGTCTAGTGACATTCACTGTCCCCTGTCCACAGTCTAGTGACATTCACTACTCCCCGTCCACAGTCTAGTGACATTCACTACTCCCCGTCAACAGTCTAGTGACATTCACTACTCCCCGTCAACAGTCTAGTGACATTCACTACTCCCCTGTCCAGTCAAGTGACATTCACTGTCCCCTGTCCACAGTCTAGTGACATTCACTACTCCCTGTCCACAGTCTAGTGACATTCACTACTCCCCGTCCACAGTCTAGTGACATTCACTACTCCCCGTCCACAGTCTAGTGACATTCACTGTCCCCGTCCACAGTCTAGTTACATTCACTGTCCCCGTCCACAGTCTAGTAACATTCACTGCTCCCCGTCCACAGTCTATTGGCTAGTGACATTCACTACTCCCCGTCCACAGTCTAGTGACATTCACTACTCCCCGTCCACAGTCTAGTGACATTCACTGTCCCCGTCCACAGTCTAGTAACATTCACTGCTCCCCGTCCACAGTCTAGTGACATTCACTACTCCCCGTCCACAGTCTAGTGACATTCACTACTCCCCGTCCACAGTCTAGTGACATTCACTACTCCCCGTCCACAGTCTAGTGACATTCACTACTCCCCGTCCACAGTCTAGTGACATTCACTAGTTCCTGTCCACAGTCTAGTGGCTGGTAACATTCCTAGTGACATTCACTACTCCCTGTCCACAGTCTAGTGGCTAGTGACATTACATGACATACCTAGTGACACTCACTACTCCCCGTCCACAGTCCAGTGACATTCACTACTCCCTGTCTACAGTCTAGTGACATGCACTACTACCTGTCCACAGTCTAGTGACATTCACTACTCCCCGTCTACAGTCTAGTGACATTCACTACTCCCTGTCTACAGTCTAGTGACATTCACTACTCCCCGTCCACAGTCTAGTGACATTCACTACTCCCGGTCCACAGTCTAGTGACATTCACTGTCCCCGTCCACAGTCTAGTGACATTCACTGTCCCCGTCCACAGTCTAGTGACATTCACTACTCCCCGTCCACAGTCTAGTGACATTCACTACTCCCCGTCCACAGTCTAGTGACATTCACTACACCCCGTCCACAGTCTAGTGACATTCACAACTCCCCGTGCACAGTCTAGTGACATTCACTGTCCCCGTCCACAGTCTAGTGACATTCACTACACCCCGTCCACAGTCTAGTGACATTAACTACTCCCTGTCCACAGTCTAGTGACATTCACTGTCCCCTGTCCACAGTCTAGTGACATTCACTACTCCCCGTCCACAGTCTAGTGACATTCACTACTCCCCGTCCACAGTCTAGTGACATTCACTACTCCCCGTCCACAGTCTAGTGACATTCACTACTTCCTGTCCACAGTCTAGTGGCTGGTAACATTACATAACATGCCTAGTGACATTCACTACTCCCTGTCCACAGTCTAGTGGCTAGTGACATTACATGACATACCTAGTGACACTCACTACTCCCCGTCCACAGTCCAGTGACATTCACTACTCCCTGTCTACAGTCTTGTGACATGCACTACTACCTGTCCACAGTCTAGTGACATTCACTACTCCCCGTCCACAGTCTAGTGACATTCACTACACACCGTCCACAGTCTAGTGACAGTAACTGTCCCCGTCCACAGTCTAGTGACATTCACTACTCCCAGTCCACAGTCTAGTGACATTCACTACTCCCCGTCCACAGTCTAGTGACATTCACTACTCCCCGTCCACAGTCTAGTGACATTCACAACTCCCCGTCCACAGTCTAGTGACATTCACTGTCCCCGTCCACAGTCTAGTGACATTCACTACACCCCGTCCACAGTCTAGTGACATTCACTACTCCCTGTCCACAGTCTAGTGACATTCACTACTCCCCGTCCACAGTCTAGTGACATTCACTACTCCCCGTCCACAGTCAGGTGACATTCACTGTCCCCGTCCACAGTCTAGTGACATTCACTACTCCCCGTCCACAGTCTAGTGACATTCACTACTCCCGGTCCACAGTCTAGTGACATTCACTGTCCCCGTCCACAGTCTAGTGACATTCACTACTCCCCGTCCGCAGTCTAGTGACATTCACTACTCCCCGTCCGCAGTCTAGTGACATTCACTGTCCCCGTCCACAGTCTAGTGACATTCACTACTCCCCGTCCACAGTCTAGTGACATTCACTGTCCCCGTCCACAGTCTAGTGACATTCACTGTCCCCGTCCACAGTCTAGTGACATTCACTGTCCCCGTCCACAGTCTAGTGACATTCACTACTCACCGTCCACAGTCTAGTGACATTAACTGTCCCCGTCCACAGTCTAGTGACATTCACTACTCCCCGTCCACAGTCTAGTGACATTCACTACTCCCCGTCCACAGTCTAGTGACATTCACTACTCCCCGTCCACAGTCTAGTGACATTCACTACTCCCCGTCCACAGTCTAGTGACATTCACTACTCCCTGTTCACAGTCTAGTGACATTCACTACTCCCTGCCCACAGTCTAGTGACATTCACAACTCCCTGTCCACAGTCTAGTGACATTCACTGTCCCCTGTCCACAGTCTAGTGACATTCACTACTCCCTGTCCACAGTCTAGTGACATTCACTACTCCCCGTCCACAGTCTAGTGACATTCACTGTCCCCTGTCCACAGCCTAGTGACATTCACTACTCCCCGTCCACAGTCTAGTGACATTCACAACTCCCTGTCCACAGTCTAGTGACATTCACTGTCCCCTGTCCACAGTCTAGTGACATTCACTACTCCCTGTCCACAGTCTAGTGACATTCACTGTCCCCTGTCCACAGTCTAGTGACATTCACTACTCCCCGTCCACAGTCTAGTGACATTCACTACTCCCCGTCCACAGTCTAGTGACATTCACAACTCCCCGTCCACAGTCTAGTGACATTCACTACTCACCGTCCACAGTCTAGTGACATTAACTGTCCCCGTCCACAGTCTAGTGACATTCACTACTCCCCGTCCACAGTCTAGTGACATTCACTACTCCCCGTCCACAGTCTAGTGACATTCACTACTCCCCGTCCACAGTCTAGTGACATTCACTACTCCCCGTCCACAGTCTAGTGACATTCACTACTCCCTGTTCACAGTCTAGTGACATTCACTACTCCCTGCCCACAGTCTAGTGACATTCACAACTCCCTGTCCACAGTCTAGTGACATTCACTGTCCCCGTCCACAGTCTAGTGACATTCACTACTCCCTGTCCACAGTCTAGTGACATTCACTACTCCCCGTCAACAGTCTAGTGACATTCACTACTCCCCGTCAACAGTCTAGTGACATTCACTACTCCCCTGTCCAGTCTAGTGACATTCACTGTCCCCTGTCCACAGTCTAGTGACATTCACTACTCCCTGTCCACAGTCTAGTGACATTCACTACTCCCCGTCCACAGTCTAGTGACATTCACAACTCCCTGTCCACAGTCTAGTGACATTCACTGTCCCCTGTCCACAGTCTAGTGACATTCACTGTCCCCTGTCCACAGTCTAGTGACATTCACTACTCCCCGTCCACAGTCTAGTGACATTCACTACTCCCCGTCAACAGTCTAGTGACATTCACTACTCCCCGTCAACAGTCTAGTGACATTCACTACTCCCCTGTCCAGTCAAGTGACATTCACTGTCCCCTGTCCACAGTCTAGTGACATTCACTACTCCCTGTCCACAGTCTAGTGACATTCACTACTCCCCGTCCACAGTCTAGTGACATTCACTACTCCCCGTCCACAGTCTAGTGACATTCACTGTCCCCGTCCACAGTCTAGTTACATTCACTGTCCCCGTCCACAGTCTAGTAACATTCACTGCTCCCCGTCCACAGTCTATTGGCTAGTGACATTCACTACTCCCCGTCCACAGTCTAGTGACATTCACTACTCCCCGTCCACAGTCTAGTGACATTCACTGTCCCCGTCCACAGTCTAGTAACATTCACTGCTCCCCGTCCACAGTCTAGTGACATTCACTACTCCCCGTCCACAGTCTAGTGACATTCACTACTCCCCGTCCACAGTCTAGTGACATTCACTACTCCCCGTCCACAGTCTAGTGACATTCACTACTCCCCGTCCACAGTCTAGTGACATTCACTAGTTCCTGTCCACAGTCTAGTGGCTGGTAACATTCCTAGTGACATTCACTACTCCCTGTCCACAGTCTAGTGGCTAGTGACATTACATGACATACCTAGTGACACTCACTACTCCCCGTCCACAGTCCAGTGACATTCACTACTCCCTGTCTACAGTCTAGTGACATGCACTACTACCTGTCCACAGTCTAGTGACATTCACTACTCCCCGTCTACAGTCTAGTGACATTCACTACTCCCTGTCTACAGTCTAGTGACATTCACTACTCCCCGTCCACAGTCTAGTGACATTCACTACTCCCGGTCCACAGTCTAGTGACATTCACTGTCCCCGTCCACAGTCTAGTGACATTCACTGTCCCCGTCCACAGTCTAGTGACATTCACTACTCCCCGTCCACAGTCTAGTGACATTCACTACTCCCCGTCCACAGTCTAGTGACATTCACTACACCCCGTCCACAGTCTAGTGACATTCACAACTCCCCGTGCACAGTCTAGTGACATTCACTGTCCCCGTCCACAGTCTAGTGACATTCACTACACCCCGTCCACAGTCTAGTGACATTAACTACTCCCTGTCCACAGTCTAGTGACATTCACTGTCCCCTGTCCACAGTCTAGTGACATTCACTACTCCCCGTCCACAGTCTAGTGACATTCACTGCTCCCCGTCCACAGTCTAGTGACATTCACTACTCCCCGTCCACAGTCTAGTGACATTCACTACTCCCCGTCCACAGTCTAGTGACATTCACTACTTCCTGTCCACAGTCTAGTGGCTGGTAACATTACATAACATGCCTAGTGACATTCACTACTCCCTGTCCACAGTCTAGTGGCTAGTGACATTACATGACATACCTAGTGACACTCACTACTCCCCGTCCACAGTCCAGTGACATTCACTACTCCCTGTCTACAGTCTTGTGACATGCACTACTACCTGTCCACAGTCTAGTGACATTCACTACTCCCCGTCCACAGTCTAGTGACATTCACTACTCACCGTCCACAGTCTAGTGACAGTAACTGTCCCCGTCCACAGTCTAGTGACATTCACTACTCCCAGTCCACAGTCTAGTGACATTCACTACTCCCCGTCCACAGTCTAGTGACATTCACTACTCCCCGTCCACAGTCTAGTGACATTCACAACTCCCCGTCCACAGTCTAGTGACATTCACTGTCCCCGTCCACAGTCTAGTGACATTCACTACACCCCGTCCACAGTCTAGTGACATTCACTACTCCCTGTCCACAGTCTAGTGACATTCACTACTCCCCGTCCACAGTCTGGTGACATTCACTACTCCCCGTCCACAGTCAGGTGACATTCACTGTCCCCGTCCACAGTCTAGTGACATTCACTACTCCCCGTCCACAGTCTAGTGACATTCACTACTCCCGGTCCACAGTCTAGTGACATTCACTGTCCCCGT
Organism: Oncorhynchus clarkii lewisi; assembly: GCF_045791955.1. Taxonomy (NCBI): domain Eukaryota; kingdom Metazoa; phylum Chordata; class Actinopteri; order Salmoniformes; family Salmonidae; genus Oncorhynchus; species Oncorhynchus clarkii. The sequence goes on along the minus strand of NC_092172.1, from coordinate 30,736,266 downwards.
CCACAGTCTAGTGACATTCACTACTCCCCGTCCACAGTCTAGTGACATTCACTACTCCCCGTCCGCAGTCTAGTGACATTCACTGTCCCCGTCCACAGTCTAGTGACATTCACTACTCCCCGTCCACAGTCTAGTGACATTCACTGTCCCCGTCCACAGTCTAGTGACATTCACTGTCCCCGTCCACAGTCTAGTGACATTCACTGTCCCCGTCCACAGTCTAGTGACATTCACTACTCACCGTCCACAGTCTAGTGACATTAACTGTCCCCGTCCACAGTCTAGTGACATTCACTACTCCCCGTCCACAGTCTAGTGACATTCACTACTCCCCGTCCACAGTCTAGTGACATTCACTACTCCCCGTCCACAGTCTAGTGACATTCACTACTCCCCGTCCACAGTCTAGTGACATTCACTACTCCCTGTTCACAGTCTAGTGACATTCACTACTCCCTGCCCACAGTCTAGTGACATTCACAACTCCCTGTCCACAGTCTAGTGACATTCACTGTCCCCTGTCCACAGTCTAGTGACATTCACTACTCCCTGTCCACAGTCTAGTGACATTCACTACTCCCCGTCCACAGTCTAGTGACATTCACTGTCCCCTGTCCACAGCCTAGTGACATTCACTACTCCCCGTCCACAGTCTAGTGACATTCACAACTCCCTGTCCACAGTCTAGTGACATTCACTGTCCCCTGTCCACAGTCTAGTGACATTCACTACTCCCTGTCCACAGTCTAGTGACATTCACTGTCCCCTGTCCACAGTCTAGTGACATTCACTACTCCCCGTCCACAGTCTAGTGACATTCACTACTCCCCGTCCACAGTCTAGTGACATTCACAACTCCCCGTCCACAGTCTAGTGACATTCACTGTCCCCGTCCACAGTCTAGTGACATTCATTACACCCCGTCCACAGTCTAGTGACATTCACTACTCCCTGTCCACAGTCTAGTGACATTCACTACTCCCCGTCCACAGTCTAGTGACATTCACTACTCCCCGTCCACAGTCAGGTGACATTCACTGTCCCCGTCCACAGTCTAGTGACATTCACTACTCCCCGTCCACAGTCTAGTGACATTCACTACTCCCGGTCCACAGTCTAGTGACATTCACTGTCCCCGTCCACAGTCTAGTGACATTCACTACTCCCCGTCCACAGTCTAGTGACATTCACTACTCCCCGTCCGCAGTCTAGTGACATTCACTGTCCCCGTCCACAGTCTAGTGACATTCACTACTCCCCGTCCACAGTCTAGTGACATTCACTGTCCCCGTCCACAGTCTAGTGACATTCACTGTCCCCGTCCACAGTCTAGTGACATTCACTGTCCCCGTCCACAGTCTAGTGACATTCACTACTCACCGTCCACAGTCTAGTGACATTAACTGTCCCCGTCCACAGTCTAGTGACATTCACTACTCCCCGTCCACAGTCTAGTGACATTCACTACTCCCCGTCCACAGTCTAGTGACATTCACTACTCCCCGTCCACAGTCTAGTGACATTCACTACTCCCCGTCCACAGTCTAGTGACATTCACTACTCCCTGTTCACAGTCTAGTGACATTCACTACTCCCTGCCCACAGTCTAGTGACATTCACAACTCCCTGTCCACAGTCTAGTGACATTCACTGTCCCCTGTCCACAGTCTAGTGACATTCACTACTCCCTGTCCACAGTCTAGTGACATTCACTACTCCCCGTCCACAGTCTAGTGACATTCACTGTCCCCTGTCCACAGCCTAGTGACATTCACTACTCCCCGTCCACAGTCTAGTGACATTCACAACTCCCTGTCCACAGTCTAGTGACATTCACTGTCCCCTGTCCACAGTCTAGTGACATTCACTACTCCCTGTCCACAGTCTAGTGACATTCACTGTCCCCTGTCCACAGTCTAGTGACATTCACTACTCCCCGTCCACAGTCTAGTGACATTCACTACTCCCCGTCCACAGTCTAGTGACATTCACTACTCCCCGTCCACAGTCTAGTGACATTCACTACTCCCCGTCAACAGTCTAGTGACATTCACTACTCCCCGTCAACAGTCTAGTGACATTCACTACTCCCCTGTCCAGTCTAGTGACATTCACTGTCCCCTGTCCACAGTCTAGTGACATTCACTACTCCCTGTCCACAGTCTAGTGACATTCACTACTCCCCGTCCACAGTCTAGTGACATTCACTACTCCCCGTCCACAGTCTAGTGACATTCACTGTCCCCGTCCACAGTCTAGTTACATTCACTGTCCCCGTCCACAGTCTAGTAACATTCACTGCTCCCCGTCCACAGTCTATTGGCTAGTGACATTCACTACTCCCCATCCACAGTCTAGTGACATTCACTACTCCCCGTCCACAGTCTAGTGACATTCACTGTCCCCGTCCACAGTCTAGTAACATTCACTGCTCCCCGTCCACAGTCTAGTGACATTCACTACTCCCCGTCCACAGTCTAGTGACATTCACTACTCCCCGTCCACAGTCTAGTGACATTCACTACTCCCCGTCCACAGTCTAGTGACATTCACTACTTCCTGTCCACAGTCTAGTGGCTGGTAACATTACATAACATGCCTAGTGACATTCACTACTCCCTGTCCACAGTCTAGTGGCTAGTGACATTACATGACATACCTAGTGACACTCACTACTCCCCGTCCACAGTCCAGTGACATTCACTACTCCCTGTCTACAGTCTAGTGACATGCACTACTACCTGTCCACAGTCTAGTGACATTCACTACTCCCCGTCTACAGTCTAGTGACATTCACTACTCCCTGTCTACAGTCTAGTGACATTCACTACTCCCCGTCCACAGTCTAGTGACATTCACTACTCCCGGTCCACAGTCTAGTGACATTCACTGTCCCCGTCCACAGTCTAGTGACATTCACTGTCCCCGTCCACAGTCTAGTGACATTCACTACTCACCGTCCACAGTCTAGTGACATTAACTGTCCCCGTCCACAGTCTAGTGACATTCACTACTCCCCGTCCACAGTCTAGTGACATTCACTACTCCCCGTCCACAGTCTAGTGACATTCACTACTCCCCGTCCACAGTCTAGTGACATTCACAACTCCCCGTCCACAGTCTAGTGACATTCACTGTCCCCGTCCACAGTCTAGTGACATTCACTACACCCCGTCCACAGTCTAGTGACATTCACTACTCCCTGTCCACAGTCTAGTGACATTCACTACTCCCCGTCCACAGTCTAGTGACATTCACTACTCCCCGTCCACAGTCAGGTGACATTCACTGTCCCCGTCCACAGTCTAGTGACATTCACTACTCCCCGTCCACAGTCTAGTGACATTCACTACTCCCGGTCCACAGTCTAGTGACATTCACTGTCCCCGTCCACAGTCTAGTGACATTCACTGTCCCCGTCCACAGTCTAGTGACATTCACTACTCCCCGTCCACAGTCTAGTGACATTCAATACTCACCGTCCACAGTCTAGTGACATTAACTGTCCCCACCGTCCACAGTCTAGTGACATTAACTGTCCCCGTCCACAGTCTAGTGACATTCACTACTCCCCGTCCACAGTCTAGTGACATTCACTACTCCCCATCCACAGTCTAGTGACATTCACTACTCCCCGTCCACAGTCTAGTGACATTCACAACTCCCCGTCCACAGTCTAGTAACATTCACTGTCCCCGTCCACAGTCTAGTGACATTCACTACACCCCGTCCACAGTCTAGTGACATTCACTACTCCCTGTCCACAGTCTAGTGACATTCACTACTCCCCGTCCACAGTCTACTGACATTCACTACTCCCCGTCCACAGTCTAGTGACATTCACAACTCCCCGTCCACAGTCTAGTAACATTCACTGTCCCCTGTCCACAGTCTAGTGACATTCACTACTCCCCGTCCACAGTCTAGTGACATTCACTACTCCCCGTCCACAGTCTAGTGACATTCACTACTCCCCGTCCACAGTCTACTGACATTCACTACTCCCCGTCCACAGTCTACTGACATTCACTACTCCCTGTCTACAGTCTAGTGACATGCACTACTCCCTGTCTACAGTCTAGTGACATTCACTACTCCCCGTCCACAGTCTAGTGACATTCACTACTCCCTGTTCACAGTCTAGTGACATTCACTACTCCCTGTTCACAGTCTAGTGACATTCACTGTCCCCGTCCACAGCCTAGTGACATTCACTACTCCCCGTCCACAGCCTAGTGACATTCACAACTCCCCGTCCACAGTCTAGTGACATTCACTAGTCCCTGCCCACAGTCTAGTGACATTCACAACTCCCTGTCCACAGTCTAGTGACATTCACTGTCCCCTGTCCACAGTCTAGTGACATTCACTACTCCCTGTCCACAGTCTAGTGACATTCACTACTCCCCGTCCACAGTCTAGTGACATTCACTGTCCCCTGTCCACAGCCTAGTGACATTCACTACTCCCCGTCCACAGTCTAGTGACATTCACAACTCCCTGTCCACAGTCTAGTGACATTCACTGTCCACAGTCTAGTGACATTCACTGTCCCCTGTCCACAGTCTAGTGACATTCACTACTCCCCGTCCACAGTCTAGTGACATTCACTACTCCCCGTCCACAGTCTAGTGACATTCACTACTCCCCGTCCACAGTCTAGTGACATTCACTACTCCCCGTCAACAGTCTAGTGACATTCACTACTCCCCGTCAACAGTCTAGTGACATTCACTACTCCCCGTCAACAGTCTAGTGACATTCACTGTCCCCTGTCCACAGTCTAGTGACATTCACTACTCCATGTCCACAGTATAGTGACATTCACTTCTCCCCGTCCACAGTCTAGTGACATTCACTACTCCCCGTCCACAGTCTAGTGACATTCACTACTCCCTGTCCACAGTCTAGTGACATTCACTACTCCCCGTCCACAGTCTAGTGACATTCACTACTCCCCGTCCACAGTCTAGTGACATTCACTACTCCCCGTCCACAGTCTAGTGACATTCACTGCTCCCCGTCCACAGTCTAGTGACATTCACTACTCCCCGTCCACAGTCTAGTGACATTCACTACTACCCGTCCACAGTCTAGTGACATTCACTGCTCCCCGTCCACAGTCTAGTGACATTCACTACTCCCCGTCCACAGTCTAGTGACATTCACTACTCCCCGTCCACAGTCTAGTGACATTCACTGTCCCCTGTCCACAGTCTAGTGACATTCACTACTCCCCGTCCACAGTCTAGTGGCTAGTGACATTCACTACTCCCCGTCCACAGTCTAGTGACATTCACTACTTCCTGTCCACAGTCTAGTGGCTGGTAACATTACATAACATGCCTAGTGACATTCACTACTCCCTGTCCACAGTCTAGTGGCTAGTGACATTACATGACATACCTAGTGACAAACACTACTCCCCGTCCACAGTCCAGTGACATTCACTACTCGCTGTCTACAGTCTAGTGACATGCACTACTCCCTGTCCACAGTCTAGTGACATTCACTACTCCCTGTCTACAGTCTAGTGACATTCACTACTCCCTGTCTACAGTCTAGTGACATGCACTACTCCCTGTCCACAGTCTAGTGACATGCACTACTCCCTGTCCACAGTCTAGTGACATTCACTACTCCCCGTCCACAGTCTAGTGACATTCACTACTCCCCGTCCACAGTCTAGTGGCTAGTGACATTCACTACTCCCCGTCCACAGTCTAGTAACATTCACTACTCCCCGTCCACAGTCTAGTAACATTCACTGCTCCCCGTCCACAGTCTAGTGACATTCACTACTCCCCGTCCACAGTCTAGTGACATTCACTATTCCCGTCCACAATCTAGTGACATTCACAACTCCCTGTCCACAGTCTAGTGACATTCACTGTCCCCTGTCCACAGTCTAGTGACATTCACTACTCCCCGTCCACAGTCTAGTGACATTCACTACTCCCCGTCCACAGTCTAGTGACATTCACTACTCCCCGTTCACAGTCTAGTAACATTCACTGTCCCCTGTCCACAGTCTAGTGACATTCACTACTCCCCGTCCACAGTCTAGTGACATTCACTACTCCCCGTCCACAGTCTAGTGACATTCACTACTCCCCGTCCACAGTCTAGTGACATTCACTACTTCCTGTCCACAGTCTAGGTGCTGGTAACATTACATAACATGCCTAGTGACATTCACTACTTCCTGTCCACAGTCTAGTGGCTGGTAACATTACATAACATGCCTAGTGACATTCACTACTCCCCGTCCACAGTCTAGTGACATTCACTGTCCCCTGTCCACAGTCTAGTGACATTCACTACTCCCCGTCCACAGTCTAGTGACATTCACTACTCCCCGTCCACAGTCTAGTGACATTCACTACTCCCCGTCCACAGTCTAGTGACATTCACTACTCCCCGTCCACAGTCTAGTGACATTCACTACTCCCCGTCAACAGTCTAGTGACATTCACTACTCCCCGTCCACAGTCTAGTGGCTAGTGACATTCACTACTCCCGGTCCACAGTCTAGTGACATTCACTGTCCCCTGTCCACAGTCTAGTGACATTCACTACTCCCCGTCCACAGTCTAGTGACATTCACTACTCCCCGTCCACAGTCTAGTGATATTCACTACTCCCCGTCCACAGTCTAGTGACATTCACTACTCCCCGTCCACAGTCTAGTGACATTCACTACTCCCCGTCAACAGTCTAGTGACATTCACTACTCCCCGTCAACAGTCTAGTGACATTCACTACTCCCCTGTCCAGTCTAGTGACATTCACTGTCCCCTGTCCACAGTCTAGTGACATTCACTACTCCCTGTCCACAGTCTAGTGACATTCACTACTCCCCGTCCACAGTCTAGTGACATTCACTACTCCCCGTCCACAGTCTAGTGACATTCACTGTCCCCGTCCACAGTCTAGTTACATTCACTGTCCCCGTCCACAGTCTAGTAACATTCACTGCTCCCCGTCCACAGTCTATTGGCTAGTGACATTCACTACTCCCCATCCACAGTCTAGTGACATTCACTACTCCCCGTCCACAGTCTAGTGACATTCACTGTCCCCGTCCACAGTCTAGTAACATTCACTGCTCCCCGTCCACAGTCTAGTGACATTCACTACTCCCCGTCCACAGTCTAGTGACATTCACTACTCCCCGTCCACAGTCTAGTGACATTCACTACTCCCCGTCCACAGTCTAGTGACATTCACTACTTCCTGTCCACAGTCTAGTGGCTGGTAACATTACATAACATGCCTAGTGACATTCACTACTCCCTGTCCACAGTCTAGTGGCTAGTGACATTACATGACATACCTAGTGACACTCACTACTCCCCGTCCACAGTCCAGTGACATTCACTACTCCCTGTCTACAGTCTAGTGACATGCACTACTACCTGTCCACAGTCTAGTGACATTCACTACTCCCCGTCTACAGTCTAGTGACATTCACTACTCCCTGTCTACAGTCTAGTGACATTCACTACTCCCCGTCCACAGTCTAGTGACATTCACTACTCCCGGTCCACAGTCTAGTGACATTCACTGTCCCCGTCCACAGTCTAGTGAAATTCACTGTCCCCGTCCACAGTCTAGTGACATTCACTACTCACCGTCCACAGTCTAGTGACATTAACTGTCCCCGTCCACAGTCTAGTGACATTCACTACTCCCCGTCCACAGTCTAGTGACATTCACTACTCCCCGTCCACAGTCTAGTGACATTCACTACTCCCCGTCCACAGTCTAGTGACATTCACAACTCCCCGTCCACAGTCTAGTGACATTCACTGTCCCCGTCCACAGTCTAGTGACATTCACTACACCCCGTCCACAGTCTAGTGACATTCACTACTCCCTGTCCACAGTCTAGTGACATTCACTACTCCCCGTCCACAGTCTAGTGACATTCACTACTCCCCGTCCACAGTCAGGTGACATTCACTGTCCCCGTCCACAGTCTAGTGACATTCACTACTCCCCGTCCACAGTCTAGTGACATTCACTACTCCCGGTCCACAGTCTAGTGACATTCACTGTCCCCGTCCACAGTCTAGTGACATTCACTGTCCCCGTCCACAGTCTAGTGACATTCACTACTCCCCGTCCACAGTCTAGTGACATTCAATACTCACCGTCCACAGTCTAGTGACATTAACTGTCCCCACCGTCCACAGTCTAGTGACATTAACTGTCCCCGTCCACAGTCTAGTGACATTCACTACTCCCCGTCCACAGTCTAGTGACATTCACTACTCCCCATCCACAGTCTAGTGACATTCACTACTCCCCGTCCACAGTCTAGTGACATTCACAACTCCCCGTCCACAGTCTACTGACATTCACTACTCCCCGTCCACAGTCTAGTGACATTCACAACTCCCCGTCCACAGTCTAGTAACATTCACTGTCCCCTGTCCACAGTCTAGTGACATTCACTACTCCCCGTCCACAGTCTAGTGACATTCACTACTCCCCGTCCACAGTCTAGTGACATTCACTACTCCCCGTCCACAGTCTACTGACATTCACTACTCCCCGTCCACAGTCTACTGACATTCACTACTCCCTGTCTACAGTCTAGTGACATGCACTACTCCCTGTCTACAGTCTAGTGACATTCACTACTCCCCGTCCACAGTCTAGTGACATTCACTACTCCCTGTTCACAGTCTAGTGACATTCACTACTCCCTGTTCACAGTCTAGTGACATTCACTGTCCCCGTCCACAGCCTAGTGACATTCACTACTCCCCGTCCACAGCCTAGTGACATTCACAACTCCCCGTCCACAGTCTAGTGACATTCACTAGTCCCTGCCCACAGTCTAGTGACATTCACAACTCCCTGTCCACAGTCTAGTGACATTCACTGTCCCCTGTCCACAGTCTAGTGACATTCACTACTCCCTGTCCACAGTCTAGTGACATTCACTACTCCCCGTCCACAGTCTAGTGACATTCACTGTCCCCTGTCGACAGCCTAGTGACATTCACTACTCCCCGTCCACAGTCTAGTGACATTCACAACTCCCTGTCCACAGTCTAGTGACATTCACTGTCCACAGTCTAGTGACATTCACTGTCCCCTGTCCACAGTCTAGTGACATTCACTACTCCCCGTCCACAGTCTAGTGACATTCACTACTCCCCGTCCACAGTCTAGTGACATTCACTACTCCCCGTCCACAGTCTAGTGACATTCACTACTCCCCGTCAACAGTCTAGTGACATTCACTACTCCCCGTCAACAGTCTAGTGACATTCACTACTCCCCGTCAACAGTCTAGTGACATTCACTGTCCCCTGTCCACAGTCTAGTGACATTCACTACTCCATGTCCACAGTATAGTGACATTCACTTCTCCCCGTCCACAGTCTAGTGACATTCACTACTCCCCGTCCACAGTCTAGTGACATTCACTACTCCCTGTCCACAGTCTAGTGACATTCACTACTCCCCGTCCACAGTCTAGTGACATTCACTACTCCCCGTCCACAGTCTAGTGACATTCACTACTCCCCGTCCACAGTCTAGTGACATTCACTGCTCCCCGTCCACAGTCTAGTGACATTCACTACTCCCCGTCCACAGTCTAGTGACATTCACTACTACCCGTCCACAGTCTAGTGACATTCACTGCTCCCCGTCCACAGTCTAGTGACATTCACTACTCCCCGTCCACAGTCTAGTGACATTCACTACTCCCCGTCCACAGTCTAGTGACATTCACTGTCCCCTGTCCACAGTCTAGTGACATTCACTACTCCCCGTCCACAGTCTAGTGGCTAGTGACATTCACTACTCCCCGTCCACAGTCTAGTGACATTCACTACTTCCTGTCCACAGTCTAGTGGCTGGTAACATTACATAACATGCCTAGTGACATTCACTACTCCCTGTCCACAGTCTAGTGGCTAGTGACATTACATGACATACCTAGTGACAAACACTACTCCCCGTCCACAGTCCAGTGACATTCACTACTCGCTGTCTACAGTCTAGTGACATGCACTACTCCCTGTCCACAGTCTAGTGACATTCACTACTCCCTGTCTACAGTCTAGTGACATTCACTACTCCCTGTCTACAGTCTAGTGACATGCACTACTCCCTGTCCACAGTCTAGTGACATGCACTACTCCCTGTCCACAGTCTAGTGACATTCACTACTCCCCGTCCACAGTCTAGTGACATTCACTACTCCCCGTCCACAGTCTAGTGGCTAGTGACATTCACTACTCCCCGTCCACAGTCTAGTAACATTCACTACTCCCCGTCCACAGTCTAGTAACATTCACTGCTCCCCGTCCACAGTCTAGTGACATTCACTACTCCCCGTCCACAGTCTAGTGACATTCACTATTCCCGTCCACAATCTAGTGACATTCACAACTCCCTGTCCACAGTCTAGTGACATTCACTGTCCCCTGTCCACAGTCTAGTGACATTCACTACTCCCCGTCCACAGTCTAGTGACATTCACTACTCCCCGTCCACAGTCTAGTGACATTCACTACTCCCCGTTCACAGTCTAGTAACATTCACTGTCCCCTGTCCACAGTCTAGTGACATTCACTACTCCCCGTCCACAGTCTAGTGACATTCACTACTCCCCGTCCACAGTCTAGTGACATTCACTACTCCCCGTCCACAGTCTAGTGACATTCACTACTTCCTGTCCACAGTCTAGGTGCTGGTAACATTACATAACATGCCTAGTGACATTCACTACTTCCTGTCCACAGTCTAGTGGCTGGTAACATTACATAACATGCCTAGTGACATTCACTACTCCCCGTCCACAGTCTAGTGACATTCACTGTCCCCTGTCCACAGTCTAGTGACATTCACTACTCCCCGTCCACAGTCTAGTGACATTCACTACTCCCCGTCCACAGTCTAGTGACATTCACTACTCCCCGTCCACAGTCTAGTGACATTCACTACTCCCCGTCCACAGTCTAGTGACATTCACTACTCCCCGTCAACAGTCTAGTGACATTCACTACTCCCCGTCCACAGTCTAGTGGCTAGTGACATTCACTACTCCCGGTCCACAGTCTAGTGACATTCACTGTCCCCTGTCCACAGTCTAGTGACATTCACTACTCCCCGTCCACAGTCTAGTGACATTCACTACTCCCCGTCCACAGTCTAGTGACATTCACTACTCCCCGTCCACAGTCTAGTGACATTCACTACTCCCCGTCCACAGTCTAGTGACATTCACTACTCCCCGTCAACAGTCTAGTGACATTCACTACTCCCCGTCAACAGTCTAGTGACATTCACTACTCCCCTGTCCAGTCTAGTGACATTCACTGTCCCCTGTCCACAGTCTAGTGACATTCACTACTCCCTGTCCACAGTCTAGTGACATTCACTACTCCCCGTCCACAGTCTAGTGACATTCACTACTCCCCGTCCACAGTCTAGTGACATTCACTGTCCCCGTCCACAGTCTAGTTACATTCACTGTCCCCGTCCACAGTCTAGTAACATTCACTGCTCCCCGTCCACAGTCTATTGGCTAGTGACATTCACTACTCCCCATCCACAGTCTAGTGACATTCACTACTCCCCGTCCACAGTCTAGTGACATTCACTGTCCCCGTCCACAGTCTAGTAACATTCACTGCTCCCCGTCCACAGTCTAGTGACATTCACTACTCCCCGTCCACAGTCTAGTGACATTCACTACTCCCCGTCCACAGTCTAGTGACATTCACTACTCCCCGTCCACAGTCTAGTGACATTCACTACTTCCTGTCCACAGTCTAGTGGCTGGTAACATTACATAACATGCCTAGTGACATTCACTACTCCCTGTCCACAGTCTAGTGGCTAGTGACATTACATGACATACCTAGTGACACTCACTACTCCCCGTCCACAGTCCAGTGACATTCACTACTCCCTGTCTACAGTCTAGTGACATGCACTACTACCTGTCCACAGTCTAGTGACATTCACTACTCCCCGTCTACAGTCTAGTGACATTCACTACTCCCTGTCTACAGTCTAGTGACATTCACTACTCCCCGTCCACAGTCTAGTGACATTCACTACTCCCGGTCCACAGTCTAGTGACATTCACTGTCCCCGTCCACAGTCTAGTGACATTCACTGTCCCCGTCCACAGTCTAGTGACATTCACTACTCACCGTCCACAGTCTAGTGACATTAACTGTCCCCGTCCACAGTCTAGTGACATTCACTACTCCCCGTCCACAGTCTAGTGACATTCACTACTCCCCGTCCACAGTCTAGTGACATTCACTACTCCCCGTCCACAGTCTAGTGACATTCACAACTCCCCGTCCACAGTCTAGTGACATTCACTGTCCCCGTCCACAGTCTAGTGACATTCACTACACCCCGTCCACAGTCTAGTGACATTCACTACTCCCTGTCCACAGTCTAGTGACATTCACTACTCCCCGTCCACAGTCTAGTGACATTCACTACTCCCCGTCCACAGTCAGGTGACATTCACTGTCCCCGTCCACAGTCTAGTGACATTCACTACTCCCCGTCCACAGTCTAGTGACATTCACTACTCCCGGTCCACAGTCTAGTGACATTCACTGTCCCCGTCCACAGTCTAGTGACATTCACTGTCCCCGTCCACAGTCTAGTGACATTCACTACTCCCCGTCCACAGTCTAGTGACATTCAATACTCACCGTCCACAGTCTAGTGACATTAACTGTCCCCACCGTCCACAGTCTAGTGACATTAACTGTCCCCGTCCACAGTCTAGTGACATTCACTACTCCCCGTCCACAGTCTAGTGACATTCACTACTCCCCATCCACAGTCTAGTGACATTCACTACTCCCCGTCCACAGTCTAGTGACATTCACAACTCCCCGTCCACAGTCTAGTAACATTCACTGTCCCCGTCCACAGTCTAGTGACATTCACTACACCCCGTCCACAGTCTAGTGACATTCACTACTCCCTGTCCACAGTCTAGTGACATTCACTACTCCCCGTCCACAGTCTACTGACATTCACTACTCCCCGTCCACAGTCTAGTGACATTCACAACTCCCCGTCCACAGTCTAGTAACATTCACTGTCCCCTGTCCACAGTCTAGTGACATTCACTACTCCCCGTCCACAGTCTAGTGACATTCACTACTCCCCGTCCACAGTCTAGTGACATTCACTACTCCCCGTCCACAGTCTACTGACATTCACTACTCCCCGTCCACAGTCTACTGACATTCACTACTCCCTGTCTACAGTCTAGTGACATGCACTACTCCCTGTCTACAGTCTAGTGACATTCACTACTCCCCGTCCACAGTCTAGTGACATTCACTACTCCCTGTTCACAGTCTAGTGACATTCACTACTCCCTGTTCACAGTCTAGTGACATTCACTGTCCCCGTCCACAGCCTAGTGACATTCACTACTCCCCGTCCACAGCCTAGTGACATTCACAACTCCCCGTCCACAGTCTAGTGACATTCACTAGTCCCTGCCCACAGTCTAGTGACATTCACAACTCCCTGTCCACAGTCTAGTGACATTCACTGTCCCCTGTCCACAGTCTAGTGACAATCACTACTCCCTGTCTACAGTCTAGTGACATGCACTACTCCCTGTCCACAGTCTAGTGACATTCACTACTCCCTGTCTACAGTCTAGTGACATTCACTACTCCCTGTCTACAGTCTAGTGACATGCACTACTCCCTGTCCACAGTCTAGTGACATGCACTACTCCCTGTCCACAGTCTAGTGACATTCACTACTCCCCGTCCACAGTCTAGTGACATTCACTACTCCCCGTCCACAGTCTAGTGGCTAGTGACATTCACTACTCCCCGTCCACAGTCTAGTAACATTCACTACTCCCCGTCCACAGTCTAGTAACATTCACTGCTCCCCGTCCACAGTCTAGTGACATTCACTACTCCCCGTCCACAGTCTAGTGACATTCACTATTCCCGTCCACAATCTAGTGACATTCACAACTCCCTGTCCACAGTCTAGTGACATTCACTGTCCCCTGTCCACAGTCTAGTGACATTCACTACTCCCCGTCCACAGTCTAGTGACATTCACTACTCCCCGTCCACAGTCTAGTGACATTCACTACTCCCCGTTCACAGTCTAGTAACATTCACTGTCCCCTGTCCACAGTCTAGTGACATTCACTACTCCCCGTCCACAGTCTAGTGACATTCACTACTCCCCGTCCACAGTCTAGTGACATTCACTACTCCCCGTCCACAGTCTAGTGACATTCACTACTTCCTGTCCACAGTCTAGGTGCTGGTAACATTACATAACATGCCTAGTGACATTCACTACTTCCTGTCCACAGTCTAGTGGCTGGTAACATTACATAACATGCCTAGTGACATTCACTACTCCCCGTCCACAGTCTAGTGACATTCACTGTCCCCTGTCCACAGTCTAGTGACATTCACTACTCCCCGTCCACAGTCTAGTGGCTAGTGACATTCACTACTCCCCGTCCACAGTCTAGTAACATTCACTACTCCCCGTCCACAGTCTAGTAACATTCACTGCTCCCCGTCCACAGTCTAGTGACATTCACAACTCCCCGTCCACAGTCTAGTGACATTCACTACTCCCCGTCCACAGTCTAGTAACATTCACTGCTCCCCGTCCACAGTCTAGTGACATTCACAACTCCCCGTCCACAGTCTAGTGACATTCACTACTCCCCGTCCACAGTCTAGTGACATTCACTGTCCCCTGTCCACAGTCTAGTAACATTCACTACTCCCCGTCCACAGTCTAGTAACATTCACTGCTCCCCGTCCACAGTCTAGTGACATTCACTACTCCCCTGTCCACAGTCTAGTGACATTCACTACTCCCCATCCACAGTCTAGTGACATTCACTGTCCCCTGTCCACAGTCTAGTGACATTCACTACTCCCCTGTCCACAGTCTAGTGCCATTCACTACTCCCCGTCCACAGTCTAGTGACATTCACTGTCCCCTGTCCACAGTCTGGTGACATTCACTACTCCCCGTCCACAGTCTAGTGACATTCACTATTCCCCGTCCACAGTCTAGTGACATTCACTACTCCCCTGTCCACAGTCTAGTGACATTCACTACTCCCCTGTCCACAGTCTAGTGACATTCACTACTCCCTGTCCACAGTCTAGTGACATTCACTACTCCCCTGTCCACAGTCTAGTGACATTCACTACTCCCCGTCCACAGTCTAGTGACATTCACTACTCCCCGTCCACAGTCTAGTGACATTCACTGTCCCCGTCCACAGTCTAGTGACATTCGCTGTCCCCGTCCACAGTCTAGTAACATTCACTGTCCCCATCCACTGTCTAGTAACATTCACTGCTTCCCGTCCACAGTCTAGTGACATTCACTACTCCCCGTCTACAGTCTAGTGACATTCACTACTCCCTGTCTACAGTCTAGTGACATGCACTACTCCCTGTCCACAGTCTAGTGACATTCACTACTCCCCGTCTACAGTCTAGTGACATTCACTACTCCCCATCCACAGCCCAGTGACATTCACTACTCCCTGTCCACAGTCTAGTTACATTCACTACTCCCCGTCCACAGTCTAGTGGCTAGTCACATTACATGACATGCCTAGTGACATTCACTGTCCCCTGTCCACAGTCTAGTGGCTAGTGACATTACATGACATGCCTAGTGACAATCACTGTCCCCTGTCCAGTCTAGCGCTAACATCATTCACTGTCCCCTGTCCAGTCTAGCGCTAACATCATTCACTGTCTCCTGTCCAGTCTAGCGCTATCATTCACTGTCACCTGTCCAGTCTAGAGCGAACTTTATTCACTGTCCACTGTCCAGACTAGAGCGAACATCATTCACTGTCCCCTGTCCAGTCTATAGATATCATTCACTGTCCCCTCTCCAGTCTATAGATATCATTCACTGTCCCTGCTTCAGTCTAAATCAAATCAAATCCAATTTTATTTGTCACATACACATGGTTAGCAGATGTTAATGCGAGTGTAGCGAAATGCTTGTGCTTCTAGTTCCGACAATGCAGTAATAACCAACAAGTAATCTGGCTAACAATTCCAAAACTACTACCCCTACAAGTGTAAGGGGATAAAAAATATGTACATAAAGATATATGAATGAGTGATGGTACAGAGCGGCATAGGCAAGATACAGTAGATGGTATTGAGTACAGTATATACATATGAGATGAGTATGTAAACAAAGTGGCATAGTTAAAGTGGCTAGTGATACATGTATTACATAAAGATGCAGTAGATGATATAGAGTACAGTATATACGTATACATATGAGATGAATAATGTAGGGTATGTAAACATTATATTAGGTAGCATTGTTTAAAGTGGCTAGTGATATATTTTACATAATTTCCCATCAATTCCCATTATTAAAGTGGCTGGAGTTGAGTCAGTGTGTTGGCAGCAGCCACTCAATGTTAGTGGTGGCTGTTTAACAGTCTGATGGCCTTGAGATAGAAGCTGTTTTTCAGTCTCTCGGTCCCAGCTTTGATGCACCTGTACTGACCAGGCCTTCTGGATGATAGCGGGGTGAACAGGCAGTGGCTCGGGTGGTTGTTGTCCTTGATGATCTTTATGGCCTTCCTGTGACATCGGGTGGTGTAGGTGTCCTGGAGGGCAGGTAGTTTGCCCCTGGTGATGCGTTGTGCAGACCTCACTACCCTCTGGAGAGCCTTACGGTTGTGGGCGGAGCAGTTGCCGTACCAGGCGGTGATACAGCCTGACAGGATGCTCTCGATTGTGCATCTGTAGAAGTTTGTGAGTGCTTTTTGTGACAAGACAAATTTCTTCAGCCTCCTGAGGTTGAAGAGGCGCTGCTGCGCCTTCTTCACGATGCTGTCTGTGTGAGTGGACCAATTCAGTTTGTCTGTGATGTGTACGCCGAGGAACTTAAAACTTACTACCCTCTCCACTACTGTTCCATCGATGTGGATAGGGGGGTGTTCCCTCTGCTGTTTCCTGAAGTCCACAATCATCTCCTTAGATTTGTTGACGTTGAGTGTGAGGTTATTTTCCTGACACCACACTCCGAGGGCCTCACCTCCTTCCTGTAGGCCGTCTCGTAGTTGTTGGTAATCAAGCCTACCACTGTTGTGTCGTCCGCAAACTTGATGATTGAGTTGGAGGCGTGCGTGGCCACGCAGTCGTGGGTGAACAGGGAGTACAGGAGAGGGCTCAGAACGCACCCTTGTGGGGCCCCAATGTTGAGGATCAGCGGGGTGGAAATGTTGTTGCCTACCCTCACCACCTGGGGGCGGCCCGTCAGGAAGTCCAGTACCCAGTTGCACAGGGCGGGGTCGAGACCCAGGGTCTCGAGCTTGATGACGAGCTTGGAGGGCACTATGGTGTTAAATGCCGAGCTGTAGTCGACGAACAGCATTCTCACATAGGTATTCCTCTTGTCCAGATGGGTTAGGGCAGTGTGCAGTGTGGTTGAGATTGCATCGTCTGTGGACCTATTTGGGCGGTAAGCAAATTGGAGTGGGTCTAGGGTGTCAGGTAGGGTGGAGGTGATATGGTCCTTGACTAGTCTCTCAAAGCACTTCATGATGACGGAAGTGAGTGCTACGGGGCGGTAGTCGTTTAGCTCAGTTACCTTAGCTTTCTTGGGAACAGGAACAACGGTGGCCATCTTGAAGCATGTGGGAACAACAGACTGGGATAGGGATTGATTGAATATGTCCGTAAATACACCAGCCAGCTGGTCTGTGCATGCTCTGAGGACGCGGCTGGGGATGCCGTCTGGGCCTGCAGCCTTGCGAGGGTTGACACGTTTAAATGTTTTCCTCACGTCGGCTGCAGTGAAGGAGAGTCTGCATGTTTTGGTTGCGGGCTGTGTCAGTGGCACTGTATTGTCCTCAAAGCGGGCAAAAAAGTTATTTAGTCTGCCTGGGAGCAAGACATCCTGGTCCGTGACCGGGCCGGTTTTCTTTTTGTAATCCGTGATTGACTGTAGACCCTGCCACATACCTCGTGTCTGAGCCGTTGAATTGAGATTCTACTTTGTCTCTATACTGATGCTTAGCTTGTTTGATTGCCTTGCGGAGGGAATAGCTACACTGTTTGTATTCGGTCATGTTTCCGGTCACCTTGCCCTGATTAAAAGCAGTGGTTCGCGCTTTCAGTTTCACACGAATACTGCCATCAATCCACGGTTTCTGGTTTGGGAATGTTTTAATCGTTGCTATGGGAACGACATCTTCAACGCACGTTCTATAGATATCATTCACTGTCCCCTCTCCAGTCTATATCATTCACTGTCCCCTCTCCAGTCTATAGATATCATTCACTGTCCCCGCTCCAGTCTATAGATATCATTCACCGTCCATGCTCCAGTCTATAGGTATCATTCACTGTCCCCTCTCCAGTCTATATATATCATTCACTGTCGCCTCTCCAGTCTATAGATATCATTCACTGTCCCTGCTCCAGTCTATAGATATAATTCACTGTCCCTGCTCCAGTCTATAGATATCATTCACTGTCCCCTCTCCAGTCTATAGATATCATTCACTGTCCCCTCTCTACTCTATAGATATCATTCATTGTCCATGCTCCAGTCTATAGATATCATTCACTGTCCCCTCTCCAGTCTATAGATATCATTCACTGTCCCCTCTCCACTCTATAGATATCCTTCACTGTCCCTGCTCCACTCTATAGATATCATTCACTGTCCCCTCTCCAGTCAATATATATCATTCACTGTCTCCGCTCCAGTCTATAAATATCATTCACTGTCCCTGCTCCAGTCTATATATATCATTCACTGTCCCTGCTCCAGTCTATAGATATCATTCACTGTCCCCTCTCCAGTCTATATATATATATCATTCACTGTCCCCTCTCCAGTCTATAGATATCATTCACTGTCCCTGCTCCAGTCTATAGATATCATTCACTGTCCCCTCTCCAGTCTATGTATATTATTCACTGTCCATGCTCCTGTCTATAGATATCATTCACTGTCCCCACTCCAGTCTATAGATATCATTCACTGTCCCCTCTCCAGTCTATATATATTATTCACTGTCCCCGCTCCAGTCTATAGATATCATTCACTGTCCCCTCTCCAGTCTATAGATATCATTCACTGTCACCTGTCCAGTTTAGGGATACCAACACAGCATGACTAGCATCAGTCCCCAGCCCAGACATCAGCCGGTCAGTGATCATTCTGCTGGGTGTCTAAGGTCAGTGATCATTCTGCTGGGTGTCTGTCAGTGATTCTTCTGCTGGGTGTCTGTCAGTGATCCTTCTGCTGGGTGTCTAAGGTCAGTGATCATTCTACTGGGTGCCTAAGGTCAGTGATCATTCTGCTGGGTGTCTAAGGTCAGTGATCATTCTACTGGGTGTTTAAGGTCATTGATCATTCTGCTGGGTGTCTAAGGTCAGTGATCATTCTGCTGGGTGTCTAAGTTCAGTGATCATTCTGCTGGGTGTCTAAGGTCAGTGATCATTCTACTGGGTGTTTAAGGTCATTGAGGTCAGAGAGTTTAACATGTTTCTCAAACCCCCAGACTTCTGTCTGACTCGCTGCCTCTCCATTCCTCACACTCTCTCCATCCTGGTCTCTCACCAATTCCCCCCCCCCCTTTGCTTGTTTTTGAGATTCAGTCCCGAGAGCCCCATCTGGGAGCCAGTAAGTATGTCCCCCTTCATCAGTAATCTCTATAATCCATCATCTAAACAGCCAGTGTCAATAGAACTAGTGATAATAACTGGGTATTAATATGTTAGCCAGTTCCCCATGATGAACCACAGCAGTGACGGGCTGCTGTTAGTCTACTGGGAGAAAACATGTCAACAGGATATAACAGTCACACATTGACAACATCAGCTCAGCTCTCAGTATGTTGTATGTGTTCTATGGTAGGAAATCAGGTCAGTCTCAGTGTTGCATGTTCTGAGGGTCTGAGAGGCCGAGGGCTATACAGACCCTTTGATGGTTCAGATATACAATGCTATACACGCTTACCTCCATCACTCACTCTGGATCCCCTCCTCCATCCCTGAGACTTTTGGTGACATTAAACAGTCACTCTTAGCCAGAAATCTACTCTGGGCAGAGAGACATTGTATGGGAAGCAGGGAAAGGGGGTCAAACCCATTTGCAAGGTTTGCTTGGGGTGAGTGCCGGCTAGTCAGAGAGCAAGGCTTGTGTGTACAGTGTGGGTCAGCAGACAGTGCTGATAGTATAAACAGATTGGAGAAGCAGCAGATAATACTGCTCTTCCCATGGCTCAGGGGTGTGTGTGAGAATAAACATGATAAAAGTGTATATCAGATGGAAAGCCAAAACCGTTAAAAGCCGGCATAACGGAAACTAGTAACGATGATCAAGATGAGATAGTGACACTCTTGAATAACAGAGTCTCAGTCACTATCTGATCTCATCTTGATGGGGCAGGCCTCATGCTCCACATCTCGTCTCTCCGATACACTTCTCAGAATTGGAATAAAAAGTGCTGACTTGTGTAACAAGATACAACTGCAGCGTCCTAGAAGGTTTGCTGTGGCTACGTGTAGAGAACAGCAGTAACCACAGCTTTGTATGTGATGGTGACTAAAGTGCCATTAGTTAAGAGGTTTCAGTCTCTGTCCGTACATCTCATCCTGGTAGACAAGGATAAGACCGAATGGTTACGGCCCTGGTCTAATCCCGCCCCCTCACTGACAGACAAGTCTCATTGCTGTAGCGTCACTGAGCGTAGGACTGAATTCTCTGGCTAGGAGAAAACACTGGATTTACAATTCACCAGAAATACATTTAGCAAAAACTATTGAGACAAATGTGACTCCGTGAAAGACAAAGTTGTGTTTCTCACAGCAATGGCTGTGTTTCTTAGAAGGCTTGTGGTGAGTGTGTAGAGAACAGCAGTAACCACAGCCTTGTATGTGACGGTGACTAAAGTACCATTAGTTGCATCTAAAATAGCAGTAGCTGCAGTTGTGTAACAGGATACAAGTCAGCGCTTTTATTCTGAGAAGAGTATCGGAGAGACGAGATGTGGAGCCGGAGGCCTGCAAGACCATGATGGGGGGTAGTGTGTAGGCTGATAAACACTTAGTGACCGTAACAAGAAGTCAGAAAGAGTTCTGAAGTCAAAGTGAAACCAAAAGGACTCCTGGACTATCAGTGTCTTTACCATCCTGCAGTCTCTCACACTCACCTTTAACAAAAGACAGTACTGTAACTCCATGACTGAAACTTTTTATTTAGAAAAAGACATAAATAAGTCACGCACTATAGGGAACAGGGTGCATTTGCAATGCAGACCATGTCTAGTCAATCATCTCACACTGTAGCACCACTGTCTGTAAAGCCCTGAAAAACATTACATACCATCTCAGACACAGATAGAAACCTACACAGACAGACCAAGGATATTTAACTACAGGCCTGGAGGACCTGAACACTTCTGGTTTTCATCATCTCAGAGACGGGACACATGTACTCTGGCCGGCCAATCAATTAGCAGGTAGAAAAGAATCGGGCAGTAATGTGGACCTCTGGGCCTGGAGTAGAAGAACCCTGTTTTTATAAACCATAAATGGATGTGTAACATGAGACAGAGAGAAAAAGGTAAAAAACTACAAAATAACAATGAAATCTGCCAAGGGGCAATGCAAAGATGGCAACTTAACATTTTTATTTCATATAAATATATTAATGTATGTTTATTACACTAAAAAATATTCTTGCCACACACACACACACACATTACTTGAAGTAGAAAGGCAAGAGGGACATTCATAAAAACAAGTCAGGACACTAAGCAGTGGACAAAATGATGGGGTTTGTCCCCAAATGCCACCCCATTTCTATATAGGTCAGGGATATTGAAATCTGGACCAACAAGCCAGTTCCACTGTTGATTTTCATTCCTCCCCTCTTACCAGGAACGGCTTTAGACCTGAGACACCAGTTGGGTGCCATTAATGATCAGGTAGAACAGAAAAGCAGGACTACTTCAGAACGTCAGGCTTGGATTTGAATAGCCCTGAGATAGGGATGAAGTCCCCATTTGAGAAGCAGCCATCCACATCTAAATGGTCATCTTTGTAGCTGCACGGTCAAACAGAATGCAGCCATCCACATCTAAATGGTCATCTTTGTAGCTGCACGGTCAAACAGAATGCAACCAACCATAGTAGTCCAGTTGTGGTCAACACAACATGTGGTCCCTGTGCGCTCGCTTTGACAAAATACTATATTTTAATAACATAACAGCGGAAAGATATGTAAACTAATAATATTCACATATTCCATCATTTCAGAAGGCCTTTAGTTTGTTGTGGTACAATCTCTAGGTATGACTGAATCATAGAGTTGGTAATAGTTGAAGGTATTACTGCAGACTGAAAGATGTGGAAACATTCAGTTGATGAATGAAACTAAACCATGTAATGGAATCCTGCTTCAGTGTGACACATGGGCGTAACTCACCAGGGGGTGAAGGGGGACATGTCCCATCCACTATTCAAAAAAATATATTTTGGCCCTAAGTTAGTCTCTCCCCCCACCTCTCATTTTCAAGACAGTGTTTTGCCCCTGTTGTGACACCATTTAACCTATTGAAGACCTACCACACGGCCATCACTTTGAAATGAGACTGATGATGCAGCAGGGCTTGTGCTGTGTGTTAGCGGACCAGGAGGAAGGTTAACCCTGCGATGCCCACGCCAGCAGCAGCAAACAGGGCAGTCTTCATGGACGAGTCCTGGTTCACCTCTCTTGCTGTGTGGAAGAACTTACAGAAGCCCTCCTAGAAGAGAAGATTAGATCCATATATTTTATTGAACACTTATTCAGGTCACGATGGTGTATCAAAGGACCAGGCTAGAGATCAAAATAAGGAAGTCAAGAAACTTAGTTCAATACTGCTCAAAAAGCCCCATTTCCTCTCGTGTTTTCAGACCGAGAAACAACTGCCTGCGGACAGTCCCTGCTATAACAGACCTGTGTCGTGATTAGTAAGGCAAATCTCAAAATGTGGTTGTGTTCATCAGTCTATTCGTTGTTCTGATCCAGACCCAGCTGGTTGTGTTCATCAGTCTATTTGTTGTTCTGATCCAGACCCAGCTGGTTGTGTTCATCAGTCTATTTGTTGTTCTGATCCAGACCCAGCTGGTTGTGTTCATCAGTCTATTTGTTGTTCTGATCCAGACTAGTTTTTGAGTATTAACGATTGTTGTGTGGTTGGAGGTCACTAGACTGTTACGTTAGAGACGGTACACACGGCTGTTGGGACCAGCTGGCTAGGGGGGGGGGGGGTTAATTCACAAAACCAGTCAACAAATTGAGCTGCAGCTGTTGTTGCTACCCCAGCACTACAGTCCTATGTTGTTTTGGAGTACCCCAGTAACCCCACTACCCCTGATCCACTTTATATGACTATACTGGCTGTGTTGACCTTGGACAAACCCTCTTTAAAGTGACAGGTAGAACTTTGACCTCTCAGACAACCAGGGTTTATAGTCCACACCACAGTAAAATCACTCTGTATTGACTGAAGTGTTATACATTTATAAATCTACTGTGACACAACAGCTTAAAAAGGCAAATTTGGTGGCCTCCCGGGTGGCGCAGTGGTTAAGGGCGCTGTACAGCAGCGCCAGCTGTCACACCAGAGACTCTGGGTTCGCGCCCATGGGGCGACGCACAATTGGCCTAGCGTCGTCCGGTTTAGGGAGGGCTTGGTCGGTAGGGATATCCTTGTCTCATCGCGCACCAGCGACTCCTGTGGCGGGCCGGGCGCAGTGCGCACTAACCAAGGTTGCCAGGTGCATGGTGTTTCCTCCAACACATTGGCTTCTGGGTTGGATGCGCGCTTGGTTGGGTTGTGTTTCAACCTTCGTCTCTCCCGAGCCCGTACGGGAGTTGTAGCGATGAGACAAGATGGTAGCTACTAAACAATTGGATACCATGAAATTGGGGAGAAAGGGTTTAAAAAAATATATTTTTTTTTAAAGGCAAATTTAGGGCCCCAGAAACAATTTTCAAATGGGAATTTTCCATTGAGGTTCAATCCAGAACTACATTGACACTTTTACAGTAATTTAGTAGACGCTCTTATCCAGAGCGATTTACAGGAGGAATTAAGGTTAAGTGCCTTGCTCGAGGGGACATCGACAGATTTTTCACCTAGTTGTCACTAATCTGTCTGGGAAACTGTCCCCCAATATTGTCATATTTCTTGTACCACAAAAATCCTGTGTTTTAAGCAGTCATTTCTGGATTAGACCAGAACATTGTGTTGGTAGCACAAACACAGCAGCCACATAGCAAGAAGCCACAAGGTGTCTGAAACAGACATTATTGACAATAGAAGGTGTCATTGTCCAACTGTTTCTCTTAGCTTGACAGAGAACTAGTGCTGCTGACATGAGCCCAGATTCCCATCTCTAATTCCCACCAGCTTAATCAATGATCCTGTGTGTGTGCGTGCATATGTGTCCATAAGCGCATGTGTGTGATGCTTACTGCTCAAACCTACCCAGCCTTTGTTCTCCAGCATCCAGTCACTCTTCTCCTCTCCTAGGTAGTCTGCTATGGTCTCCGCCAGTGCCCTGCAGCTCTCCTTCCCCCCCAGCTCCATGCCATTACCCAGCCCCTGGTCTGTGTCCTCTCCCTGTAGTTCTCTGACCAGCACACCAGTGAAGGTGAACAGAGAGACCACCCTCCCCCAGTTCATCTGTCCATCTCCCACCAGCTCCTCCATCACCCTCCTCAGACAGGCGCAGGTGTCCGGCCCGCATTGGCACAGGAAGCTGTGTGCCAGGGCATGGAAGCGGGCCCGGTGCTTTGCCTCCATGTCACGGGCCTGGCGCCGCATGGCTGCAGCCGAGTCGCTGGGAGGAGGACCAGGCGGGGCTTTCCGGGACCCACTGGCAGGGATAATACTGCAGACAGACAGGTAGTCCTCTGCTATTGCCAGGGTTTCTTTCCACAGCCCGCATGACATGGTCTACAGGAAGACATACAGTTAATACATCATCTATAGCCTATATATCAGAAAGGGCCTCTGCTACACAGTTTTTTTCCACAGGCAGCACGACATGATAAATACAGGAAACACTATCAATACATTATCACATGCAGTTAATTTCTCACAGCCCACACTGCAGGGGCTAGACTATAGAGGAAACATTCTCAATATTCATATTGTTATGCCTAAAAGGTAATACATTATACAGCAGGCTTCTCTCCACAACCCACCCTACATGGTCTATTGGAAACAACCTCAATCTAATCCCAAAGAGGTGACATCCTCTGTGCAATACCAAGTAGAGGCTTGTACTCAAAACTGAAAGCAAAGCTACGTTTTCCAATGAGCTGCATAGCCCACATAGCAAGCTTGAACTAATCTGTAAATAGAACGGTACACAGTTGGCTAGGTAGCTTTGTAACTAGCTAGCTAAATAACTGGCTATGTGAGCAAGCCAGTCAAATCTAATTTAAGAGCCCTTTAAGTCTGGATTAATTCAGGACGAGGCATGAAAGAAACAAGGGTTGTAGCTAGAGCTAATACGTTAGCTAGCTACAGTACCGTATAAAGAAAACTGAATTGACTTGAACCTTGACATATTTGTACTTGCTAGCTAGCTTGACTGTCAAATCGAAAGCAAGTCACACACATCGCAATCTAGCTAGCTAAATTAACGTTAAGTGGTTGGATTGTTTTACATTTTCTTGTCACCATCAACATTGGAAAATAGATAACCAGTCATGGTTTGGATATGAGTAAGT
Organism: Oncorhynchus clarkii lewisi; assembly: GCF_045791955.1. Classification (NCBI taxonomy): domain Eukaryota; kingdom Metazoa; phylum Chordata; class Actinopteri; order Salmoniformes; family Salmonidae; genus Oncorhynchus; species Oncorhynchus clarkii. Next base: position 30,710,454 of record NC_092172.1, on the reverse strand, counting down.
AGGGCTTCTCGTTAGACATTTCTGGCTAGCAGCTGAAAGCTAACTAGTGTAGTACTGATTGACACAAAGGACCAGAGAAACCAAGGCAGCGAACAACATCAGTGGCTCAAACCGCATCGATCCATTCACTCAATCTGTAAAACCGAAGCTTGATACGCTTATCCAAGAATAGTTGAAGAAAAATAAATCGCATATTCTAGGTAGGAAAAAGTTAACAAAAAGCTCACCCTCCCAGCGATCAGACAGCTTTCTCCACGTACAGACGGAAGGAGGATCGCTGTCATCAACCGTATTTCCGCCTCACCAGGCTCTCGCCAGACTTTATACTCACTAAGCAACGTCACAAAAATGGCATTTCCCTGAATTGTATTGTTCCGCTAGAAGAGAATCAGATGTCATGGAAATAACGTTACCTGTCTCCATATCATCATCCTCTTCGTCATTTCCATCATAACCATAGGATAAAACAAACTTGTAAGACACCAGTAATCAATAATTTAAATAAAATGTATTTATTTCAGAAGAAGACTATGATTACAAATGAACAATACTTCAAACACTCCCTCTTTCTCCCTCTCTGGCTAGCCACAGTCTATGGCCTGGTTTTATATAACAGTAGTATTGCGCTTTAGATCTGAGCAAGTTACAACCTGGGCAGACTAATTGACTGGTAAACTACAGACTGTGAAGCAGGTTTAAAGGGGGACTAGGGAGCATAAAAACGGCAGTGAGTTAGCTTCTATACAGGAAAGTCAGTACTGCATGGCATTGGCTAGGACCTGCTGTAGAGGAAAACTGCTCAACTGACTTTAGTAATACAATAGTAATAATAATTGTAATACTGCTCATAATAAAGCTTTAGGACCTCATTGACCTGATGAGCATTTGGTATAGTCCAACTTCAGTCAAACAAATAGTCTCTGTGAGTCAAACCTAGATAGTTTATTATTGTGTGTAACTGAATATAGTTTCTATAGGCAGACTCTTTCTGCGGCAGGGTGTGCTCCATGGGCACTCTGGGTCGACTGGTCACATGACTCTGGTCCTGACCCTTAACCTCTGACCCCTGACTTCCAGGGGTTCAGTCTCGCTCTGATGACATCAGCAGCTCTAGGCCCAGATCTGTTCGAGAAAGAGCACAGAACATCAGATTGTATTCAATAAGACATTTAAACAACAGCATTTGTCAAAAAGTATATTACAGGTACCCGGTGCAGACCCCAAAGAGCAGGCAGCAGCATAGTGACAATGAAAAACTCCCTGGAAGGAAGAAACCTTGATAGAAATCAGATTTTTGGGGAGATGGAGAATCCCCCTTTGTCAGACCGGTGTAGATTATGAGGCAGAGCAACTCGGAGGAGAAGTGGCCCTGTGTGGCTCTGTTGGTAGAGATTGGCACTTGTAACACCAGGGTCTTGCAACGCCAGGGTTGTGGGTTTAATTCCCACGGGGAATCAGTATGGGGGGGGGGAGTATGAAAATGTATGCATCCACTAAGTCGCTCTGGATAAACATGTCTGCTAAAATGATGTAAGTGAGATCACCAGAGGGAAGACTATGGCTGTGTTACTATACTTCCACAGACATTAATGAAGAACAACTACTACAGTATCTCTCAGTGGTGGTTTCCACATCCTATATTGTGGCTGTGCCTGTAGTGGAAAACAGAAGTATGTACTGTGGGGATAGTCTGACGCATGACTCTGCAGAACCAGGGTTTTCCACAAATAGGTACTCTCAGCCTCTCCCCCTCTCTCTAGCCCATGTTGTATCACATCCGGCCGTGATTGGGAGTCCCAAAGGGCGGCGCACAATTAGCCCAGCGTTGGCCGGGGTAGGCCGTCATTGTAAATAAGAATTTGTTCTTAACTGACTTGCCTAGTTAAATAAAACATTTTTTTTTAAATAAGGTGTTGTCCCTCCTTGTTTCAGCTCCCTTCCGACCCCCCTACCCTCTTGTCTCACCCGTAGAGTGTTGTCCCAGGACCCGGAGCAGAAAGCAGTTCCATCAGGAGAGACTCTGAGTGAGCTGACTCTGTTCTCATGGCCAAACAGGATGGCTACTCTGGTCCCCTTCAGGACGTCCCACACATTGATGGTGTAGTCATTATAGCCAGCAAACAACAGACGACCTGGAGGAGGGGTGGAGAGAGAGAGAGAGAGAAAGATGGATACAGAGATAGAGGGGTAGAAAGGGTCAGATTCTAGAATATTCTCCAATATGCTGGAGGACATCACAGAACAGATGTATTACAGTTTAAAGTGCATTTGACAGAGGCTAATAGAGTGGATATAATGAATAATCAATCACCTCTAAGTTACATGGAATCCAGTTTTGGTAAAAATGTAGTAAAACTCCAGATGGCAGAGTGGTAATTCCCTTTCCCACATATTAACTGCATTAAATTCCCCTCTTGGCTGAAGTGTGATCTCTATCACAAGTTTGATAATAAACTGTCATCTTTATACAGCCATATAAAAACTAATACTAAAGACTTTGTACCTCTACAATTATATAACACACAGAGGAATAACATTTTTGGGGATAGAATCCAGTCTCGGCCTACACACAAAATCAGATAAGATCAAATTTATTTTACCTTTATTTAACCAGGTAGGCAAGTTGAGAACAAGTAATCATTTACAATTGCGATAAAGCAAAGCAGTTCGACACATACAACGACACAGAGTTACACATGGAGTAAAACAAACATACAGTCAATAATACAGTATAAACAAGTCTATATACGATGTGAGCAAATGAGGTGAGATAAGGGAGGTAAAGGCAAAAAGGCCATGGTGGCAAAGTAAATACAATATAGCAAGTAAAACACTGGAATGGGAGATCTGCAGTTGAAGAATGTGCAAAGTAGAAATAAAAATACTGGTGTGCAAAGGAGCAAAATAAATAAATTAATTAAATAAATACAGTAGGGAAAGAGGTAGTTGTTTGGGCTAAATTATAGGTGGGCTATGTACAGGTGCAGTAATCTGTGAGCTGCTCTGACAGTTGGTGCTTAAAGCTAGTGAGGGACATAAGTGTTTCCAGTTTCAGTGATTTTTGATAAATAAAATCCCTTGACCGCTATAAAGGCCGTGGCAGTATATCTATTGCATCATCACACCCGGTAAGAAAGAAAGTGAAAGAGGCAAAGTGAAGATGGGAAAGATTGCCTGGCACAACATCCAATAATAACACAACAACACCAGTAAATGTCAAACAGCATTATTGTAAATGTGTTCATGATCGGGGGACCAAAAGATGTTTAGTTGACTCTAGTCTCTGTTGAGAGGAAGCTAATAAAGAGGTATTATCTGTCAAACGGTTGCTGACTATTGTCCACATCTTACCACTAAGAGAGAAGTCGACACTGGCGGCTCCAAACATTATGCTGTCTTTGGAGTAGATGGACACTTCCCGATCAGCCCTGAGATCAAACAGACGGCACTGGAACACACAGACAATCAATGGGACATTTTGATTTGATTTTTTATTTAACCCATTACATGCTAGTTGTTGTTTCTGTCTGTGCTGTGAACTCAAAGGCCCAGCATATTTCCTAATGAGAGACAAAGTTACATTGTAATTTTCCCATGATGTACAATAAAGTTATATCGTAATGTATTGTATTTTTCCTCCTTGGCCTGAATAACACTTCTTAATACAAACCTGTGTAGTAATGTAAAACAGTGGGATGCTTTGACACATGGACTGTATGATGTGAAAGAGCGGTCTTTGACCAGTGACATCACACTAAGATAATCAATTCTCTCCCAGAGATTCTGTTAACTGAACGGTGTTATTGAGACAGTGTCCGACTGCCACACACAACCCACAGAATCACATCAAAGGTCCATCATCTGTCAAGTGACACCCTATTCCCTTTATAGGGCACTACCTTTGATTAGAGCTTTTTGGTTGCAACTCTGTGGCTTTGTTCAAGAGTAGTGCACTAAGTAGGGTGTATAAGTGTGCTATAAGTGTGTTATAAACTCACGGTAGAGTCGTCAGAAGCAGAGGCAAAAGCATCGCCACTGGGGTAGTACCTGGAGAGAGAGGGAGAGCGATAGCGAGAAAGAGAGAGTGTGAGAGGAGTAAAAAGGTTGATGTGTGCACTAAGCTGTATGAAAGCCTAGTGGTTAGAGCATTGGGCCAGTAACCGAAAGGTTGCTAGATCGAATCCCTGAGCTGACAAGGTAAAAATCTGTCGTTCTACCCCTGAACAAGGCAGTTAACCCACTGTTCCTAGGCCGTCATTGTAAATAAGAATTTGTTCTTAACTGACTTGCCTAGTTAAATAAAGGGTAAATAGAAAACAATAATAAAAAGGGTTAGGTTTAGGGTCGATGGATGCTGTTAGCTGTACTATAGAGATTATGTGGATACTATAAGGATAGGTGATCTGTAGACAGTGAAGCTGTGTAAAGGGTTAGGTTTAGGGTCGATGGATGCTGTTAGCTGTACTGTAGAGATTATGTGGATACTATAAGGATAGGGGATCTGTATACAGTGAAGCTGTGTAAAGGGTTAGGTTTAGGGTCGATGGATGCTGTACTATAGAGATTATGTGGATACTATAAGGGATAGGTGATCTGTAGACAGTGAAGCTGTGTAAAGGGTTAGGTTTAGGGTCGATGGATGCTGTACTGTAGAGATTATGTGGATACTATAAGGATAGGTGATCTGTAGACAGTGAAGCTGTGTAAAGGGTTAGGTTTAGGGTTGATGGATGCTGTACTATAGAGATTATGTGGATACTATAAGGATAGGGGATCTGTAGACAGTGAAGCTGTATAAAGGGTTGATGTGGATGCTGCTACTTACTTGACACAGTTGATGTCAGAGTCGTGGGTATCAAACGACTGGACGTTCTGCCCTGAGCGCAAGTCCCAAACGTTAGCCTTCTTATCAGAACCCTGGAATGAACAAACATACATGTTAGGGGAGGGACAGAGAGATAGATAGATAGGAGACACACACACACACACACACACACACACACACACACACACACACACACACTGACCCCGGAGACGAAGGTGTTTCCAGTCTCAGAGGGGGCGAGGTCCAGAGTGAGGACATCAGCAGAGTGACCGTGGAAACTCTGCAGCAGCTGACCACTCTCCACGTCCCACAGCGCACTGGTACCGTCCCCACTGGATGTCAAGATCTACACACACACACACTTTATCAGGATACTGAAACACACACACACACACACACACTTTATCAGGATACTGAAACACACACACACACACTTTATCAGCATACTGAAACACACACACAGCAACACACTTTATCAGGATACTGAAACACACACAGCAACACACACACTATCAGGATACTGAAACACACACACACACACACACTTTATCAGGATACTGAAACCCACACACAGCAACACACACACTATCAGGATACTGAAACACACACACACACACACACACTTTATCAGGATACTGAAACACACACACACACTGCAACGCACACACTTTATCAGCATACTGAAACACACACACACACACACTTTATCAGGATACTGAAACACACACACACAGCAACGCACACACTTTATCAGCATACTGAAACACACACACACACACACTTTATCAGCATACTGAAACACACACACACACACACACACACACACACACACACACACACACACACACACACACACACACACACACACACACACACACACAGCAACACACACACTTTATCAGGATACTGAAACACACACACAGCAACACACACACTATCAGGATACTGAAACACACACACTATCAGGATACTGAAACACACACAGCAACACACACACTTTATCAGAATACTGAAACACACACAACAATGTATTCTTAAACATGGGGGAATGTGTGATCCTACTACCCTTTTGTGGTAGTTTGGGGTAATATAACTAATCTACGGCCATTACACAGAGCTGGTTAACTACTGGGGTGTACCCAGCTAACGCACAACGTTCTGAGAACCATACGTTTCCTAGAACTTGGTGAGTGAGTGGTTGTGCCATGGTTATTTTGCATACAACCTTCCCACAACTTTCTGGGAATGGTGCAGGATAGTTGCTTGGCTTTGAACATTCTCAACACATTTAAGGAACTTGACAAAAAAACATAATTGTATTGGTATTTCATTACTTTAACAGAACATTTCCTAAAAGTTCAAACATGGTTACATTGCATTTCAATTTTGGTAATGTTCTTGACATTGGGAATGTTCTCAAATAATTAAGAGAACGTTAAGAACCAACGTTCTTCTGTGTGAATGTCAGTACTTCAGCATAACGTTTCCTACAGGTTTCCTCATGGTTCTATTTAAAGTAAAGTTCTCAAATTGAGCCGAGAACGTTAAGAAAAATTACCATAAAAACTACAAGAAAACTTTAGTAATGTTCAGAGAACATTCTAAGTTAGTTATTTAAAAACATATACATTCTGTTCTTAGCATCAACAAAACTCTCTCTATCCTCTCTTGTTAAGTGTGTTCAGGTGTGTTGGCCGGCCCCATTAATTGGCCACACCTTATCTTAATGAGTGCTTATTTCCTTTGAAATGGGGTCTGTTTGAATAGACAAAATGAACAGCTTTGTATGTGTAAAAAAACATGGCATGCTAGCTCCATCCTGGTGGGGCAGTGGACTAATTCCATGGATAAAGAACATTAGATTATAGGTTCAAATCTCATTGATGCAGTGACACAAAAAATGCATGTGTTTGCATGATTAATGACTAAGGAAATTAATTTCTACATTTTCAATCATGCTTGGACTTCAAAAAAGTTAACCCAAAATAAGCTAGCAGAAACATTCAGTGAAAGTTTTAAAGAAGTTATTCTAAAACCTCCAAATAACCTATAATGTCTATTCTCACAGTGTTAAGAAAAGGTTCAAGGAATCAGAGTAAAACGTTCTCACAACCTCCCTACAACCTAAAAATAAACATTCCCAGAACAGGCTAAATGTTATTTTCTGTTCTCAGAACATTTAAATAAAGAAATCTGTTTTACCGGTCAGGAAACGTATGGCTTCGTTCTCGCAACCAACGTGAAGCCAAAAACATACATTCCTACAACTTTCAAGGAACCAAATGTGCTAACTGTGTATTCACTAGGAACCAAATGTGCTAACTGTGTATTCACTAGGAACCAAATGTGCTAACTGTGTATTCACTAGGAACCAAACGTGCTAACTGTGTATTCACTAGGAACCAAATGTGCTAACTGTGTATTCACTAGGAACCAAATGTGCTAACTGTGTATTCACTAGGAACCAAATGTGCTAACTGTGTATTCACTAGGAACCAAATGTGCTAACTGTGTATTCACTAGGAACCAAATGTGCTAACTGTGTATTCACTAGGAACCAAACGGTTGATATGAAACATCCCCGTCAGACAATAATGATATGAAAGTGAGACTGAACTGAGATTGACTGGGGCAATGTAGTCTCGACTCTCCACAGCCCTGTGCTTTTTTCCACACACACACACCACACACACAACACACACACACACACACACACACACACACACACACACACACACACACACACACGTCTTCACAGCTCAACACCCACCAACAGACCCCAGTGCATTAGGGAGACGTAGATTGTGTGTGTGTGCCCTTAGTTTTCAGCTCTGACAGATAAAGGCCTCTTAATGTCTATTAATACACTCACAATGGACGGCCATCTCTCTCTATGGGCCACTTCTCTGTTTCCTCTCCTCTCTCTCACGCTTTCTCTCATCACCTTCTCCTCATCCGGCTATAATTCTCAACAGTTCCTCTCCTGTCTAGCAGAGATGAATTATTAACAGCCTTAAACATCTAATATTTCCTTCCTTCTATTCCTCCCTCCCTCTATCCATTCACTCCTCCTTGTTCTGAAAATCTCAATTTCCTTCCCTCTCCTCATTGTGTTGTGTGTGTCTGAGTGTGTCTATGTCTGTGTGTGTGTGTGTGTGTGTGTGTGTGTACATGTATGTGTGTGTCTAGTCCCTAACTTGCATGTCAGAGTTGGTGAAGGTGCAGCCGGACAGGTAGTTGGTGTGCATGGCAACCGACTTCTTCTTGGCCGCCAAGTTCTCGTCCTTGTCCAATGAGAGAGGGTACACTGAGCACTTATTATCCAATCCCCTGTCAGACAGACAGACGAGAGAGAGAGATTTGTAGGGCATTACTTTAACATCAAGCCCTCAAGCCAGTACTTCAGCATCAAGCCAATACCTTTCTTGGGGCTAAGGGGTTAAAGGTCAGAGGTTAGGGTGAGACTCACCCACAGGCGATGGCACAGCCAGAGGGGGCGTAGGCACACGCCATCACCCACGTAGTCGGCATGGTCACTGCATGTTCCTAGAACACAGTGTGCATATACATTAACGTAAATAAGCCTGGTTAAGACCGCTCCACCATGGGACTGAATTAGGCTGCCATTAGTGCACTCACACACACTCCGGCTGCTTTTACTAACCTTATTGGTGGTGAAAGCATCCCATACGATGACCTTCCCATCCTGGTAGACAGAAGACAAGGAAAATGAATGAAGAAGGGAGGAGAGAGGGGAGAGAAGGGAAGAAGGGAGGAATGAAGAGGAGGAGTAATTGATATAAGTGGAGTCAGGGAGTTCAGCACCATGGACAGGGTTGTGACCAAAACACACTAATGACAGTTGAATAGAAGGAGGATAGGGGGATAGGGTGGAGAGGGAGGAAAAGAGAGCAGTTCGTGTGTGTGCATACCTGTGAGGAGCTGACAATGCGTCGTTTGTCTTTGCACCAGTCCATACAGAGCACCTTGTTGCCATGGCCCTTCAGTGTCCTCCGAGTCTTCATGTTTAACTCACCAAGAGCTTCCGCCTTCTCAGCTACCTTCTCCACTACACACACACACACACACACACGCTGTTAAAAACTCTAGTAATGACAATGAATTGTCGTGTAAATGAATAGATAGGATATTTATTTGATCACCCTGTTGCAGGAAAACTTTGCTGCAATGCTCTCTATTAACTATCTTCTGGTAGTTTATCTAATGCGCTTTCATGGCCACGGGCAAATCTCTGGAAATTACATATCAGATGATTTTTGGCATGAATATCAAATTCAATTAGGATATAATAACGGATATAATAATAGTTTCTGCATAACTTTCATGTTTAGGGTACAGACAGTAAACATTATGTGCATCGCGAGGCCGCTCTCCCTCCCATTAAACTCACACTCCACATCGTGCAGCTTCTTCCGCTCCTCCTCGAGCTTCTTCCTCAGCGTCTCGCTCTCCGCCTTCAGCGACTTCAGAGTCTCGCCGCTCGCAAGGCCCTGGCACGCCATCTTTAGAGAGGAGGAACGAAAGAAGGGAACGGGGAAAGGACAGAAAAGGGAACAGCAAGAGCAGATGTTTTTAGTCGCGCGCTGGCTGCGCCCGTCAAGGCGGCTCTGCCTTCCTACAGCTGGTGCGTATTCATTACGCCGATTCTGTTGCAAAACGTTTCTTAAACGGAAGCAAACGGAACGAAACGGAGAGACCTACCTGCATTTTTCCAATATGAACTCTAGTTTTTGTTTGGACTAATGAATATGCCCCTGATGCTGCTGCCGCGCTGATGTGCTCCTTCTCCCCCGCTCTCTCTCCCTCCTTCCCTGTCTCTTGTCTCACTCGCTCTCTGGCAAGTCTCTACCTCTCTCTCCCTCTTTCTATAGCTATGTTTTTCTCGCTCCAGAGAAGCCACTATGACTGTCTTTGGTAGTAATCGTACTAAATATAGCCTAACTTTCCTCTAATAATGTTCATTTAAATACTTGACAGAAAAATCACATTTCATATTTTATTTTACCACATTGCAGTTTCCTTGTTTAAATGTATGTTATTTTCCTTTGAAAGGTGTTTTTGCACCTATTGTTGTTTAGAGAAGTGAAAGACAAGGTTGCTGTAAGTGTGGATGAGCTGCCAGAGAGAAGGGAGTACAGATAAAATGAGGTGGGGAATTCATCCAGGAATGGTGTGTGTGTGTGTGTGTGTGTGTGTGTGTGTGTGTGTGTGTGTGTGTGTGGAAAGAGGCTCGCTGCTACTGTATATCAGACAGATAGGGAGGCTGCATTCTCAGATGGGGTCCTCTCCAACCCCCTAAAAATACATCAAGAATCTCAAATCTATCCCTATTCCCTGGGAATTTGTGAAGATCTTAAAGGATTGTATTGGTCCAGGAAGGAGCCGTTAGATTGGTTAGAGTCAGAGGTTAGAGGTCATGGGTAAAGAGACGTACAATCTCCATGCATAGTGAGCAGTAGTTGATGGGTTCAGTCTTGATGTATAGATTCATCAAGGGGCGGTTCTCTGAGCAGCTGTCACACGGCCCGAAGGTGATGGCCAAAAACGTCTGGTCACACATGGCTGCAGCTGATTAACCACAGACCTGTATAGAGGAGAAAAGGAACACAGTGTCAACATTCAGGTATGAGAAATAACACACATACACACTGTTATCGATTCACCTGAAGGGAGCATTGCTATTTTGTGTATGTGTGTGTGTGTGTTAGAGAGAGAGTGTGAGTGAGTGAGTGAGTGTGAGAGAGAGAGAGAGCGTGAGCTAGAGAGATAGGGAGAGAATGTGTGTATGTGTGAGTCAGTTAGAGAGAGATAGTGAATAAGAGACAGAGTGAGAGGATTGAGGGAGTGAGAGTGTGTGTGCAGGTGTGTGTGTGCTGACAGCTGTGTTGACGATAAGCAGTGGGGAATCTCCCTCCTGCCTGATCCAGCTCAGAGAAGGAGAGAGCATTAGGCCTATTTTAGGAGATGCATGCACACACACACTTGGATGTACATTATTACACCGTATAATGGTGGGGATCGGTAACTGCCACTGATAGTGATAGTCTGGGGAATGAATCATAGACATGCAGAGCTGGATATGGACCTGCAATATACACCGTGTAGAAATAGAACAGATATATAATGACCTGCAATATCTATCTGTTCTATTTCTGCAGTGTCCATATTGCAGGTCGTACTATTTCTATAGTGTCTAATGAACTGCAACATAGACACTGCAGAAATAGAACAGATAAATAATGAGCTGCAATATACACATAGAACAGATACAGTTGAAGTCGGAAGTTTACATACACTTAGGTTGGAGTCATTAAAACTCGTTTTCAACCACTCCACACATTTCTTGTTAACAAACTATAGTTTTGGCAAGTTGGTTAGGACATCTACTTGTGCATGACACAAGTCATTTTTCCAACAATTGTTTACAGACAGATTATTTCACTTATAATTCACTGTATCACAATTCCAGTGGGTCCGAAGTTTACATACACTACATTGACTGTGCCTTTAAACAGCTTGGAAAATTCCAGAAAATTATGTCATTGTTTTAGAAGCTTCTGATAGGCTAATTGACATAATTTGAGTCAATTGGAGGTGTACCTGTGGATGTATTTCAAGGTCTACCTTCAAACTCAGTGCCGCCAAGACCTCAAAAAATAAAATTGTAAACCTCCACAACCTTCATCCTTGGGAGCAATTTCCAAATGCCAGAAGGTACCACGTTCATCTGTACAAACAATAGTACGCAAGTCTAAACACCATGGGACCACACAGCCGTCATACCACTCAGGAAGGAGACGGGTTCTGTCTCCTAGAGAAGAGCGTACTTTGGTGCGAATCCCAGAACAACAGCAAAGGACCCTGTGAAGATGCTGGAAGAAACAGGTACAAAAGTATCTGTATCCACAGTAAAATGAGTCCTATATCGACATAACCTGAAAGGCCGCTCAGCAAGGAAGAAGCCACTGCTCCAGAAATGCCATAAAAAAGCCAGACTACGGTTTGCAACTGCACATGTGGTCAAAGATCACACTTTTTGGAGAAATGTCCTCTGGTCTGATGAAACAAAAATAGAAAACACCATCCCAACCGCAAAGAACGGGGGTGGCAGCATCATGTTGTTGGGGTGCTTTGCTGCAGGAGGGACTGGTGCACTTAACAAAATAGATGGCTATATAAGGAAGGAAAATTATGTGGATATATTGAAGCAACATCTCAAGACATCAGTCAGGAAGTTAAAGCTTGGTAGCAAATGGGTCTTCCAAATGGACAATGACCCCAAGCATACTTCCAAAGGTGTGGCAAAATGGCTTAAGGACAACAAAGTCAAGGTATTGGAGTGGCCATCACAAAGCCCTGACCTCAATCCCATAGAAAACTTGTGGGCAGAACTGAAAAAGCGTGTGTGGGAAGCTTGTGGAAGGCTACCCAAAACGTTTGACCCAAGTGAAACAATTTATAGGCAATGCTACCAAATACTAATTGACTTCTGACCCACTGGGAATGTGATGAAAGAAATAAAAGTTTAAATAAATCATTCTCTCTACTATTATTCTGACATTTCACATTCTTTAAATAAAGTGGTTATCCTAACTGACCTAAGACAGGGAATTTTTACTAGGATTAAATGTCAGGAATTGTGAAAAACTGAGTTTAAATGTATTTGGCTAAGGTGTATGTAAACTTCCCACTTTAACTGTATAGAATGACTTGCAATATCTATCTGTTCTATTTCTGCAGTGTCTATATTGCAGGTCATTATTTATCTGTTTCTACACGGTGTATATTGCAGTTCATTAGGCACTGCAGAAATAGAACAGATACAGTGCCTTGCGAAAGTATTCGGCCCCCTTGAACTTTGCGACCTTTTGCCACATTTCAGGCTTCAAACATAAAGATATAAAACTGTATTTTTTTGTGAAGAATCAACAACAAGTGGGACACAATCATGAAGTGGAACGACATTTATTGGATATTTCAAACTTTTTTAACAAATCAAAAACTGAAAAATTGGGCGTGCAAAATTATTCAGCCCCCTTAAGTTAATACTTTGTAGCGCCACCTTTTGCTGCGATTACAGCTGTAAGTCGCTTGGGGTATGTCTCTATCAGTTTTGCACATCGAGAGACTGAATTTTTTTCCCATTCCTCCTTGCAAAACAGCTCGAGCTCAGTGAGGTTGGATGGAGAGCATTTGTGAACAGCAGTTTTCAGTTCTTTCCACAGATTCTCGATTGGATTCAGGTCTGGACTTTGACTTGGCCATTCTAACACCTGGATATGTTTATTTTTGAACCATTCCATTGTAGATTTTGCTTTATGTTTTGGATCATTGTCTTGTTGGAAGACAAATCTCCGTCCCAGTCTCAGGTCTTTTGCAGACTCCATCAGGTTTTCTTCCAGAATGGTCCTGTATTTGGCTCCATCCATCTTCCCATCAATTTTAACCATCTTCCCTGTCCCTGCTGAAGAAAAGCAGGCCCAAACCATGATGCTGCCACCACCATGTTTGACAGTGGGGATGGTGTGTTCAGGGTGATGAGCTGTGTTGCTTTTACGCCAAACATAACGTTTTGCATTGTTGCCAAAAAGTTCAATTTTGGTTTCATCTGACCAGAGCACCTTCTTCCACATGTTTGGTGTGTCTCCCAGGTGGCTTGTGGCAAACTTTAAACAACACTTTTTATGGATATCTTTAAGAAATGGCTTTCTTCTTGCCACTCTTCCATAAAGGCCAGATTTGTGCAATATACGACTGATTGTTGTCCTATGGACAGAGTCTCCCACCTCAGCTGTAGATCTCTGCAGTTCATCCAGAGTGATCATGGGCCTCTTGGCTGCATCTCTGATCAGTCTTCTCCTTGTATGAGCTGAAAGTTTAGAGGGACGGCCAGGTCTTGGTAGATTTGCAGTGGTCTGATACTCCTTCCATTTCAATATTATCGCTTGCACAGTGCTCCTTGGGATGTTTAAAGCTTGGGAAATCTTTTTGAATCCAAATCCGGCTTTAAACTTCTTCACAACAGTATCTCGGACCTGCCTGGTGTGTTCCTTGTTCTTCATGATGCTCTCTGCGCTTTTAACGGACCTCTGAGACTATCACAGTGCAGGTGCATTTATACGAAGACGTGATTACACACAGGTGGATTGTATTTATCATCATTAGTCATTTAGGTCAACATTGGATCATTCAGAGATCCTCACTGAACTTCTGGAGAGAGTTTGCTGCACTGAAAGTAAAGGGGCTGAATAATTTTGCACGCCCAATTTTTCAGTTTTTGATTTGTTAAAAAAGTTTGAAATATCCAATAAATGTCGTTCCACTTCATGATTGTGTCCCACTTGTTGTTGATTCTTCACAAAAAAAATACAATTTTATATCTTTATGTTTGAAGCCTGAAATGTGGCAAAAGGTCGCAAAGTTCAAGGGGGCCGAATACTTTCGCAAGGCACTGTACATAACCACAATCTGATACAGACAAATACTGTATAAATACATAGTTGGCTGTAACATATACATAAGGGTGGAGATATTCATTACACACAGTAGAAATAGAACACTACATTACACACAGTAGAAATAGAACACTACATTACACACAGTAGAAATAGAACACTACATTACACACAGTATAAATAGAATACTGCAGTCTACACACAGTAGAAATAGAACACTACATTACACACAGTAGAAATAGAACACTACATTACACACAGTAGAAATAGAACACTACATTACACACAGTAGAAATAGAACACTGCAGTCTACACACAGTAGAAATAGAACACTACATTACACACAGTAGAAATAGAACACTACATTACACACAGTAGAAATAGAACACTGCAGTCTGCACACAGTAGAAATAGAACACTACATTACACACAGTAGAAATAGAACACTGCAGTCTACACACAGTAGAAATAGAACACTGCAGTCTACACACAATACCCCATAATGACAAAGTGAAAAAAAATACCTTATTTATTCAGACCCTTTTCTACGAGACTCAAATTGATTGGACATGACTTCGAAAGGCACACACCTGTCTTTATAAGGTCAATAAGGTCACACTGACTGAACTCCGAGTTGCTCTGGGGAGATGGGAGAACCTTCCAGAAGGACAACCAGCTCTGTAGCACTCCACCAATCAGGGATTTATGGTGGAGTGGCCAGATGGAAGCCACTCCTCAGTAAAAGGCACATGACAGCCCACTTGTAGTTTGCCAAAAGCCACCTAAAGGACTCTCAGACCATGAGAAACAAGATTCTCTGGTCCGAAGAAACCAAGATTGAACTCTTTGGCCTGAATGCCAACGTCTGGAGGAAACCTGGCACCATCCCTACGGTGAAGCATGGTGGTGGCAGAATCATGGTGTGGGGATGTTTTTCAGTGGCAGGGACTGGGAGACTAGTCAGGATTGGGGCAAAGATGAACGGAGCAAAGTACAGAGAGATCCTTGATAAAAACCTGCTCCAGAACTCTCAGGACCTCAGACTGGGGCGAAGGTTCACCTTCCAACAGTACAACAACCCTAAGCACACAGCCATAACAACGCAGGAGTGGCTTCGGGACAAGTCTCTGAATGTACTTGAGTGACCCAGCCAGAGCCTGGACTTAAAACCTGATCGAACATCGCTGGAGAGACCTGAAAATAGCTGTGCAGCAACGCTTCCCATCCAACCTGACAGAACTTGAGAGGATCTGCAGAGAAGAATGGGAGAAACTCCCCAAATATAGGTGTGCCAAGCTTGTAGCGTCATACACAAGAAGACTTGAGGCTGAAATCGCTGCCAAAGGTGCTTCAACAAAGTACTGAGTGAAGGGTCTGAATACTTACAGTACCAGTCAAACGTTTGGACACACCTACTCATTCAAGGGGTTTTATTTATTTGTACTATTTTCTACATTGTAGAAGATCAGTACTAGTGAAGACATTAAAACTAAGAAATAACATATGAAATCATGTAGTAACCAAAAGTGTTAAATCAAAATATATTTTATATTTGAGATTCTTCAAAGTAGCCACCCGTTGCCTTGATGACAGTATTGGCCAACTGGAAAGTGTCTTCACTGACATTTTCAACCTGTCCCTGACTGAGTCTGTAATACCAATATTTCAAGCAGACCACCATAGTCCCTGTGCCCAAGAACACTAAAGTAACCTGCCTAAATGACTACCGACCCAACCTGTCTGTAAATGACTACCGACCTGTCTGTCGCCATGAAGTGCTTTGAAAGGCTGGTCTTGGCCCACATCAACACCACTATCCCAGAAACCCTAGACCCACTCCAATTTGCATACCGCCCCAACAGATCCACAGATGATACAATCTCTATTGCACTCAACACTGCCCTTTCCCACCTGGATAAAAGGAACACCTATGTGAGAATGCTGTTCATTGACTAGAGTTCAACCCCATAGTGCCCTCAAAGCTCATCACTAAGCTAAGGACCCTGGAACTAAACACCTCCCTCTGCAACTGGATCCTGGACTTCCTGACGGGCCTCCCCCAGGTGGTAGGGAACAACACATCCGCCACGCTTATCCTCAACACAGGGGCCCCTCAGGAGTGCATGCTCAATCCCCTCCAGTACTCCCTGTGCACTCATGACTGCATGGCCAGGCACGACTCCAACGCCATCATCAAGTTTTCCGATGACACAGTAGTATGCCCGATCACCGACAACGATGAGACAGTCTATAGGGAGGAGGTCAGAGACCTGATCGTGTGGTGCCAGGACAACAACCTCTCCCTCAACGTGATCAAGACAAAGGAGATGATTGTGGACTACAGAAAAAGGAGGACCCGAACACGCCCCCATTCTCATCAACGGGGCTGTAGTGGAACAGGTTGAGAGCTTCAAGTTCCTTGGTATCCACATCACCAACAAACTATCATGGACCAAACACACTAAGACAGCTGTGAAGAGGGCACGACAAAGCCTATTCCCCATCAGGAGACTGAAAAGATTTGGCATGGGTCCACAGATATTCAAAAGGTTCTACAGCTGCACCATCGAGAGCATCCTGACTGGTTGCATCACTGCCTGGTATGGCAACTGCTCGGCCTCCAAACGCAAGGCACTACAGAGGGTATTGCGGAAGGCCCAGTACATCACTGGGGCCAAGCTTCCTGCCATCCAGGACCTCTATATCAGGTGGTGTCAGAGGAAGGCCCGAAAAATTGTCAGACTCCAGCCAACCATAGACTGTTCTCTCTGCTTCTGCACGGCAAGAGGTACCGGAGCACCAGGTCGAGGTCCAAAAGGCTTCTTAACAGCTTCCACCCCCAAGCCATAAGACTCCTAAATAAGCTAATCATTTATCATCTATGTATAGTCACTTTAACTCTACCTACATATTACCTCAACTAACCGGTGCCCTCGCAATTATTATTATTTGTATTTTTTTTACCCCTTTTTCTCCCCAATTTCGTGGTATCCAATTGTTGTAGTAGCTACTATCTTGTCTCATTGCTACAACTCCCGTACGGGCTCGGGAGAGACGAAGGCTGAATGTCATGCGTCCTCCGATACACAACCCAACCAGCCGTACTGCTTCTTAACACAGCCCGCATCCAACCCGGAAGCCAGCCGCACCAATGTGTCGGAGTGCACCTGGCAACCTTGGCTAGCGCGCACTGCGCCCGGCCCGCCACAGGAGTCGCTGGTGCGCAATGAGACAAGGAGATCCCTACCGACCAATCCCTCCCTAACCCGGACGATGCTAGGCCAATTGTGCGTCGCCCCACGGACCTCCTGGTCGCGGCCGGTTACGACAGAGCCTGGGCGCGAACCCAGGGACTCTGATGGCACAGCTGGCGCTGCAGTACAGCGCCCTTAACCACTGTGCCACCCGGGAGGCCGCCCTCGCAATTTGACTTATTTTACTGTTGCTGTTTAATTATTTATTACTTTTATTTTCTATTTATTTCCTTAACACCCCCCCCCCCCCCCCCCCCCCCCCGCCTTCTTAACTTCTTAAAGCATTGTTGGTTAAGGGCTTGTAAGTAAGCATTTCACTGTAAAGGTCTACCTGTTGTATTCAGCGCATGCGACAAATTAAATTTGATTTGAGTAGTAAAAATACAGAAAAACCCTGGAATGAGTAGGTGTGTCCAAACTTTTGACTGGTACTGTATGTAAATGTAATATTTCATATTTTTTTATAAATTAGCAAAAATGTATAACCTGTTTTTGCTACGTCATTATGGCGCATTGTGTGTAGATTGATGAGGGGAAAAAACTATTTAATACATTTTAGAATTAGGCTGTAACCTAACAAAATGTGGAAAAAGTCAAGGGGTCTGAATACTTTCCAAAGGCACTGTATATAGTATATTGTGGGCTGTAAGACATACACAGTACTAGAGATAAACACACAATTGTAGAAATATAACTATATTATTAGGAAGTTAGTAGCTGCCATTGTGCCGTTGAGCAGGGCGCTTGCTGCTATATGGGAAGGGCCCGTAAAGTAAGCATTTCACTGTTAGTCTGTACCTGTTGTTTACATCTGACAACAAACATGTTATTTTATTAGAATATTACCCCTACATAACTCCAGGTTGACCTTGTGCTCCTCCCACAATTGCCATTTTTGCTCCGGTCTTGTCTGCCTATTGTCTGAACCATGGGTCTGAGGGGTATACTACAAAGCAGGGTCAATAAGTTAGCCAGCTAACTTTGATAAATAACTATTGGTTTTCTGGTTAATACAATTTTTTACTTATGATCGGACTTTGTGTTTTTGGTTGTTGAGTAAATTAGAGTAGTAGACCATGCCCATTTACAAAACGAACATGAATATTTCTAAATATTTAGGTAAGTTAGCTGATCATTGATCCTAGGTTGATATGTAGTATATTTGTTATATGCTAGCCATGTGGCTATTTTGATCAGTAGCCTTAGGAATGCAGGATGCGCTGCTCCCAACCCCCAGGACAGCACAGAAACACATAACAACATACAGACACTTCCAAGGAGCACAAGGTCAACCACAATGCAGCACCCCTGGAGCTATGTGGGGGTTATGCCGGAGCGAGTGCCTTGCTCGAGGGCACAACGGTAGTGGATGGTACCCACAAACTTCCTATACTACTGTACACCGTTCCGTACTGTACTAGCCACATGCTTAAAATAGAGACTGAGAAATAGGCTTTACTGTTACAGTGTTGATAGTGATCCACCTAACACTAAGCCCTATACAGTCCATGTATGGCTTTTCAGTGGTCTATCAAATTCTCAAAGTAATATCCTAAATACATTACTGAAGGCCATGTATATTGAGTTATAACTAAGTCAACACCTTGTCATTATTTAAAATCAGTCCATCTCATATTGTACATGCTTACAGATCTGATATGCCTTAAATAGAAAAAAATTGCTGATCAACTGTTTCCAACACAACTGCATGACATCATCATAACAAACGTATAATATAGTTCTTACCTAATGAGGGAAGTTGGTTTGTCTGTCAGACGGTATGCTATCCTGAGGAGTGTTTTCCAACGTTAGTTAGAGGATTGGAGGGCAGGGACAGAGAGGGAACACTAAGCTACTTACCAAGGGCTTTGACCACGCCACAGTATTACCCTCAGGTACAGACCAGGGTCACGCCCCAAATGGCACTATATCCCCTTTAAAGTGCACTTCTTATGTCCAGAACCCGATGGCCTGGTCAAAAGTAGTGCACTAGAAAGAGAATATGGTTCCATTTGGGATGAAGCCCAAAGTATTACGACTGGATAGAAGCTGTCCCTAATCACTGGTCCAAGGTCAGATTGTTTCACCTCCACTAATGGTAAATGTTATTGTTGGTGGTAATGTTATCTGATCCTAGATCTGTTGTTAATAAGGGCTGTATTACTTGTTCAGGCTATAGGTCAGCTAGCCACTGGACGGTCTGAGGGCAGAAATAGTTAACGTATTTAATATGAACTTAAAGCTAAAATTCCATGGCAGAATGTTTATAAATAATACAGTAATATAATAACTGCTATTATTTTCATAACCCATTCATGACCACAGCTTTTGGCTTGGGACAAAAAAAGAAACAAATATTTTCAGTGCTGAATTCCTTTATTTGTCTTTTACAGAGTTTGACAATTTAAACTTATTCCAAGTTTCTTAATGGTGAACACATTCACTAAGTACAGCTACCAGGAATTATACACACAGTCCAGTTCTCCCGATGTACACATGGGAGGAGAGAGGACAAAGAAGTGAATAGAAGCGAGGAGATGGAGAGGAGAGAGCAGAGTTCAGCATCTCTACCACAGGTGGACTGTATGAAGTCTGAAGATCATTAGATCAATGAGATGTGTCGGTTGGTGATGATGTCGTGACTTGATGTGATACTTTAGCATTGACCTCAATTGTCAAAACCATAAAAAGGGAGATTTTAAGTATCTATTTTAAGAACCATCTGGAGATGTTAAAGTGTATATCTGAAATGAGGTGAAGACCGGTCGTACCACAGAGTGTCTACGTGAACAAGCCTGTCTGAGGCACACGGCATATACAGACTGGGACACTATAAGGGAAGGGGAGAGCGGGAAGAGTGGTCCATCTACACTGCTTGAAGAAGGCTAATCATAGAAAGACTGGGACACTATAAGGGAAGGGGAGAGCGGGAAGAGTGGTCCATCTACACTGCTTGAAGAAGGCTAATCATAGAAAGACTGGGACACTATAAGGGAAGGGGAGAGCGGGAAGAGTGGTCCATCTACACTGCTTGAAGAAGGCTAATCATATACAGACTGGGACACTATAAGGGAAGGGGAGAGCGGGAAGAGTGGTCCATCTACACTGCTTGAAGAAGGCTAATCATAGAAAGACTGGGACACTATAAGGGAAGGGGAGAGAGGGAAGAGTGGTCCATCTACACTGCTTGAAGAAGGATAATCATAGAAATGGGCTAAGGGTACATACCAAATGGCGCCCTATTCCCTATGGTCCCTGGTCAAAAGCTGTGCACTATCTAGTGAATATGGTACCATTTGGGATAGTCAGTAAGACTATAGCCTTCTACTGTGTAAATGACTACAGCTAGATGACCTCTCTGGAGGAGCATAAACCACATGATGATCAAAGAAATTAGAATATCAGATAGGTTAAGGGCAGACAGAGCTAACTTTATCAGCGTTTATTCAACTTGTTCAGTAAATATTTCAAAAAGTGCAACTAGACAGAAAGCAAAACAATCCTTCCATCCCAGCCTCTGAAATAAGATCTAAGGACAACTTGTCAAAACAATCCTTCCATCCCAGCCTCTGAAATAAGATCTAAGGACAACTTGTCAAAACAATCCTTCCATCCCAGCCTCTGAAATAAGATCTAAGGACAACTTGTCAAAACAATCCTTCCATCCCAGCCTCTGAAATAAGATCTAACGACAACTTGTCAAAACAATCCTTCCATCCCAGCCTCTGAAATAAGATCTAAGGACAACTTGTCAAAACAATCCTTCCATCCCAGCCTCTGAAATAAGATCTAAGGACAACTTGTCAAAACAATCCTTCCATCCCAGCCTCTGAAATAAGATCTAAGGACAACTTGTCAAAACAATCCTTCCATCCCAGCCTCTGAAATAAGATCTAAGGACAACTTGTCAAAACAATCCTTCCATCCCAGCCTCTGAAATAAGATCTAAGGACAACTTGTCAAAACAATCAATAATAATGCTACTTTTTAAAACAGTAGTCGTGTAACAGACAGACACAGACAAAGACAGGAGATGATAGTGTTTTTAAAATCATATGTAAGGCTTTGTCCCAAACATGAGTAACAATGAAGTCATCCTATATGTATGATCAATAACAGCTAAAACATTCACAAGGGTAAAACCTGCAGTATTCCAGTATCGTCCAAGATGCAGATATGCATTTTAGATCTGGTATCACTATACACATGTTGAACAGCCTAAAACCTGCAGTATTCCAGTATCGTCCAAGATGCAGATATGCATTTTAGATCTGGTATCACTATAGACATGTTGAACAACCTAAAACTTCATCCTAAAAATCCTTCATTAAAATGCAACGCTGCAAAAATGTAACAAAAAGGCCATTTTTAATTGTTATACAATACACTCATGATGGTCCCAATAATAAATATATGATTATTAATGAATATGCACCACAAAACAAGTTTAAACATGAACTTGAGTCCTACATCAATGATAGTAATAATAATATGTTTTTCTGAGTCGTGTCTCTCTATAGGCCAGGGAGCAAAATTCAAAGGGTCAGGGTTGGGAGGCAAATAAAGGTCACGGTTAATAATAAGGTTGAAGTTTAAACAATAAGGTTGATGGTTGATGAGCAGTTAGGGTATGGGTGAAAAGTGATGGCACAAGTAAGGAAGAGAGGCAACGATGATGAGAAATGTAGTTCTATCCTTTCTGTCCCTCAGCGCTTGACCAGTCAGAGAGGTTAGAAGGGCCTTAGTGGTAGTGAATAGAATGTTAGTATATCTTCTTTGATTCTATAGAACATCTGGCAGAACGTCTGGTTTTAGAGAAGCCACAGTCATGTGACCTAGTGTCCAATGTCGCCCTCTCCTGGTCACTATCTGGTGCTGAGTAAAAACATGGTTGCTTTCTCTAAAAGTAGAGCCATGAAAACAGACTTGGCTGATGTTGGGACACAGTGAAGAAGGGGTTGGAGAAACAGTGAAGAAGGGGTTGGGGAGACAGTGAAGAAGGGGTTGGGGAGACAGTGAAGAAGGGGTTGGGGAGACAGTGAAGAAGGGGTAGGGGAGACAGTGAAGAAGGGGTAGGGGAGACAGTGAAGAAGGGGTAGGGGAGACAGTGAAGAAGGGGTTGGGGAGACAGTGAAGAAGGGGTTGGGGAGACAGTGAAGAAGGGGTTGGGGAGACAGTGAAGGAGTTGTTAGAGTAGGTTAGTAGGGAATGAAAGAAGGGGGTAAGAGGTAGAGTAGGTTAGTAGGGAATGAAAGAAGGGGGTTAGAGTAGGTTAGTAGGGAATGAAAGAAGGGGGTAAGAGTTAGAGTAGGTTAGTAGGGACTGAAAGAAGGGGGTAAGAGTTAGAGTAGGTTAGTAGGGAATGAAAGAAGGGGGTTAGAGTAGGTTAGTAGGGAATGAAAGAAGGGGGTAAGAGTTAGAGTAGGTTAGTAGGGAATGAAAGAAGGGGGTAAGAGTTAGAGTAGGGTAGGGTAGAGACTGTAGCCAGGGCATGTAATAGTTTGTCTACAAAGAAGTGATTTAGTTTCTGGAGTAAAGCTGGCAAGGCAGCATTATCATACAGGCTGTAGGGGAAAACATTCAAGACATGGTTGATATCGAGTCTAAATGCGATGGATTATGAGAGCAACTACAGTAAAACAGACTGGCTCAGTGGTAACCAGGTTTAGTAACACACAACCTCCTTTCCAAGGCTATAATACTGAAAGGAATACCTATAGATCTTGTCCATCATAATGTACAGAGAGTGGAGCAGACAGAGTGGTGGGGTGAGGACATGTAGATATGTAGTAGTTGGTACTGCAGGAGTTCCAACTGTTTGGTCCGCAGCCCCATTTTGATATAATAAAACATCACGACTCCACCATGTAGAAAAAAGTGATGAAATCAACACTAATGTAAACGTATTGTTTTAGCTGATTTAGTTCCTGGTCTTGTCCACTCTGTTCTAATGAGGCTTGTGGCCATTGTAGAAGGAAACAGAAGACACATCCGTGTTCCTGAGAGTCTGATCTTTCAGTGATGGGGTCATTATATGTTGTATCTTTTAAAAGATAGAGCCACATTTGTAGGAAGAAAACAGAAACCGCTCTGTTTATTACAACTGTATCTAGAGGCTACCGGAGGTTACCAAGGCTACCGGAGGTTACCGACGTAACCCTGGTTCTATGAACAAAGCGCGGTTTTATTGTATTTTTTTTCGACCCCATTTTTAAAAATCAGGGAAACGCTGTGGTAGTGGATATGTAGGATCCAGTGTTTTTAACAACAGTCACTAGTGTGTGTGAGAGCTAGTGAGTCCTCTGTAGGGGTTTTGAAACCAAACTACTTAGTTAAAGTGGAGAAGCAAGTACAGTAGCTGAAGCCGTCTAAACCTGATAGTTTTATACCCATACCCATCTAAACTACTCGTCCAGTCAAGCCAACTACTGCACGTCTAATCCTCTATCTATTTAAACCTCTGTTCCAGTCTAATCCTCTATTTCAACCTCTGTTCCAGTCTAGCCAACTACTGCACGTCTAAATCCTCTATCTATTTAAACCTCTGTTCCAGTCTAATCCTCTATTTCAACCTCTGTTCCAGTCTAGCCAACTACTGCACGTCTAATCCTCTATCTATTTAAACCTCTGTTCCAGTCTAATCCTCTATTTCAACCTCTGTTCCAATCTAATCCTCTATTTCAACCTCTGGTCCAGTCTAATCCTCTATTTAAACCTCTGTTCCAGTCTAATCCTCTATTTCAACCTCTGTTCCAATCTAATCCTCTATTTCAACCTCTGTTCCAGTCTCATCCTCTATTTCAACCTCTGTTCCAGTCTAATCCTCTATTTCAACCTCTGTTCCAGTCTAATCCTCTATTTCAACCTCTGTTCCAGTCTAATCCTCTATTTCAACCTCTGTTCCAGTCTAATCCTCTATTTCAACCTCTGGTCCAGTCTAAACCTCTATTTAAACCTCTGTTCCAGTCTAATCCTCTATTTCAACCTCTGTTCCAATCTAATCCTCTATTTCAACCTCTGTTCCAGTCTAATCCTCTATTTCAACCTCTGTTCCAGTCTAATCCTCTATTTCAACCTCTGTTCCAGTCTAATCCTCTATTTCAACCTCTGTTCCAGTCTAATCCTCTATTTCAACCTCTGTTCCAGTCTAATCCTCTATTTCAACCTCTGGTCCAGTCTAAACCTCTATTTCAACCTCTGGTCCAGTCTAATCCTCTATTTCAACCTCTGTTCCAGTCTAATCCTCTATTTCAACCTCTGTTCCAGTCTAATCCTCTATTTCAACCTGTTCCAGTCTCATCCTCCATTTCAACCTCTGTTCCAGTCTAATCCTCTATTTCAACCTCTGGTCCAGTCTAATCTTCTATTTCAACCTCTGGTCCAGTCTAATCCTCTATTTCAACCTCTGGTCCAGTCTAATCCTCTATTTCAACCTCTGTTCCAGTCTAATCCTCTATTTCAACCTGTTCCAGTCTCATCCTCCATTTCAACCTCTGTTCCAGTCTAATCCTCCATTTCAACCTCTGGTCCAGTCTAATCTTCTATTTCAACCTCTGTTCCAGTCTAATCCTCTATTTCAACCTCTGTTCCAGTCTCATCTTCTATTTCAACCTCTGTTCCAGTCTCATCCTCTATTTCAACCTCTGTTCCAGTCTCATCCTCTATTTCAACCTCTGGTCCAGTCTAATCCTCTATTTCAACCTCCGTTCCAGTCTAATCCTCTATTTCAACCTCTGTTCCAGTCTAATCCTCTATTTCAACCTCTGTTCCAGTCTAATCCTCCATTTCAATCTCTGTTCCAGTCTAGTCCTCCATTTCAACCTCTGGTCCAGTCTAATCCTCTATTTCAACCTCTGGTCCAGTCTAATCCTCTATTTCAACCTCTGGTGCAGTGGTGCTAAAGTGCAGATCTACTAGAGAAGCAGGTTAAAACAGGACAAAGCTATGGCAGAGAGATCTTAAAGCACAATACATCATGAGCTAAACAAATAAAAAGCTACATTAAATAGTGCTAATTAAATGAGACTGCATAGATCATCTGCTGTAGACATAATTCTAATACTACAGGACTCTAGTGGTCTTTCCAAGGCCATACTTCTCTCCGGTCTGGAAAGCTGGAGAGATAAGCCTACAAGTCTATGGTATCCATGTTTTCTGTCTGCAAAGAAAAACGTATTTTAGGAAAGGGAGTGAGATAAATGCAATAAATAAAACACCCTAGCGTGATATATATATATATTAATATTTATATGTATTTATATATGTATAAAAGTATGGTACAGACAATGGGTACTGCACTTGGCTTGAATGTGTTCAGTGGGTGAGTTGATAACGATGTGCTCAAAACTGATGCTAGCTAGATAACTGTGGAAGCGCTAGCATCCTATCATAACACAACAGATGCTAGCTGAGCTTAGCTGAAGGAGCTAGCTAGCTGTGATGCTAGCCCTGGACAGCTAGCTTAAGTGTACCGTAATACATTCCTATGGGAGAACCGGACTGCTAGAAAATACTACACTATTGAGAAGAGAACAAAGAGGAGAAAAGAGGACTGGGGGAACACGGTACTAGGTCTGAAATGGGGTTGTAGGTGGGGAGTGTAGCTTAGTAAAAGGGGGTAAGATAGGAGAAAAGGTGGCCTGTAGCGGTGCATTCTCTTAGAGTTGAGCATTTGTACACGCGGAGGAGGATGGGCTTTCAACTACTGATATAAAGACTACCGTAGGGTGGAAGCTGAGCGTGTGTATGTGTGTGTGCACTGTATGTAAGTGTTTGGATGTGTTAGGAAGAGAATGCTTTGTGTATGCATGTGTACATATGTATAGCCTATCTATTAGTTGTGTATGTGTGTGTGTGTGTGTGTGTGTGTGTGTGTGTGTGTGTGTGTGTGTGTGTGTTAGACGCGGGTAAGGAAGGCTAGGTTGAGGGAGCCTGGTATTTGGATAGTCTCCAGGGCCAGAGAGGAGGGGTTGAAAGGGAAGGTGACTGGGTAGATGATCTTAGTGTCCATCAACAGCTGAGGAGTCTCACAGCGGTCCCGCAAACGAGTCTAGGGGGAGGAAGGGAAGAACAGGGAGAGAAAATATATACATTAGTTGCAGACAGACAGACAGACAGACAGACAGACAGACAGACAGACAGACAGACAGACAGACAGACAGACAGACAGACAGACAGACAGACAGACAGACAGACAGACAGACAGAGAGACAGAGAGATCTTACCTGTATGGTTCGTATGAAGGTAACAGACACCCTCTCTTCAAACTCGTTGACTGGAGTGTACAGGTTCAACACCTTCACAATCTGGGAACACAGAAACACAGAGACAAACTTCATTCGTTGAACCTTGAACTATTAACTCAACTGATCCCCTGTCCCATTCTCCGCAGTGATAGGGCTTGACTGGTAAATTGAGTACCCGAGGGCTGGGATTGGTCAGTTCAGGACCTAAGTGGTAGAGAGGGCTGTGATTGACTAGTTCAGTACGTGAGTGGTAGAGAGGGCTGTGATTGGTTAGTTCAGTACGTGAGTGGTAGAGAGGGCTCTAATTGGTTTAGTACATGAGCAGAATAGTGAGCTGTGATTGGATACCTGAGATGTGGACAAGCTGTTGCACATGGAGCAGATGGCCTCGGCGTCTTCGTCCGTCTTCTTCTTGACTTGCAGCAGCTGAGCAGCCTGAATCAGAGGCTCCAGAGTCTCCTTGGCTCCACACAGCATCAGAGACTTGTCACGCAGCCACTCCTCCAGCTGACTCACGTTATACCTGGTACACCACATTATATACGTTACACACACACTCTATAAAACACATTAGACACAGTCTGTCTATACATAAGACATGACAGCCTCTCTGAACCGACCTGATCTGCATGCCTTTGCTCCAGGAGCACATGTCTTTACGCAGCAGTAGATTGTTGAGAGTCACAGCTCCAATGATGTAGAACTGCTGCTTCACAACCTGGGGTCAGAACACAGCCAAGGGTCAGGACACAGCCAAGGGTCAGGATCAGGACACAGCCAAGGGTCAGGGTCAGGACACAGCCAAAGGTCAGGGTCAGAACACAGCCAAGGGTCAGGGTCAGAACACAGCCAAGGGTCAGAACACAGCCAAGGGTCAGAACACAGCCAAGGGTCAGAACACAGCCAAGGGTCAGAACCAGAACACAGCCAAGGGTCAGGGTCAGAACACAACCAAGGGTCTGGGTCAGAACACAACCAAGGGTCTGGGTCAGAACACAACCAAGGGTCTGGGTCAGAACACAACCAAGGATCAGGGTCAGAACACAACCAAGGATCATGGTCAGAACAACCAAGGGTCAGGGTCAGAACACAACCATGGGTCAGGGTCAGAACATAACCAAGGGTCAGGGTCAGAACACAACCAAGGGTCAGGGTCAGAACACAACCAAGGGTCACGGTCAGAACACAACCAAGGGTCACGGTCAGAACACAACCAAGGGTCACGGTCAGAACACAACCAATGGTCACGGTCAGAACACAACCAAGGGTCTGGGTCAGAACACAAGCACACGGACCTGTTTGATGAGTTCAGGGTCGGTGCCGTGCTGACACATGGTGGAGTGGAAAGCGCTGAGCTGGCGTAAGATGGATTCCAGCGTGTAGGTTCCCTCGTCAGCGATGCTCGATGTCCGTTTACGCAGACCGGTCGGCTTAACCCCCGACACACCCTGGATGGTCTCATGCTCCAACATACCAGAGACTGGGACACACACACACACACACACAACATGTTAGTGGTTGGATGTTCACCCACCCACACACCACAGAGTGGCGCAGCAGTCTAAGGCCCTGCATCTCAGTGCATGAGGCTTCGCTTCATTCCCTGGTTCGAATCCAGGCTGTATCACATCCGGTTGTCCCACAGGGCGGCGAACAATTGGCCCAGCGTCGTCCGGGTTTGGCCGTCATTGTAAATAAGAATTTGTTCTTAACTGACTTGCCTAGTTAAATAAAGGTTCAATTGAATTGAATAAAAACACACACACAGCGTGGTGTACTCACCAATCATGGGCTGTAGGATGTTCTCCATGCATTTGATGAGCTGCTGGTAGATCTGAATGGCCAGGTCACTGAGGACCTGACGGTACTCAGCCAGGTCAAAGTTAGACAGGCAGTGATCATTCTGCTTAGGAGTGTTGTGCTTCATAAACGACTGCAGGAGCAGAGAGGAGGAGGAAGAGAGAGAAACAGATACAAACACACAGGTTGGGGTGTGTCTGTGTTTTGGGGTGTACCTCACCTCCGCTGTACCGTTGCAGACTGTCTGTGTGTGTGTGTGTGTGTGTGTGTCTCGCTCTGTAAGCATTTGTGTGTGTGCTGGGTCCGGTCTCACCTCATCTCCGCTGTACTGTTTCAGACTGTCTGTGTGTGTGTGTGTGTGTGTGTGTGTGTGTGTGTGTGTGTGCGCTGGGTCCGGTCTCACCTCATCTCCGCTGTACTGTTTCAGACTGTCTGTGTGTGTGTGTGTGTGTGTGTGTGTGCTGGGTCCGGTCTCACCTCATCTCCGCTGTACCGTTGCAGACTGTCTGTGTGTGTGTGTGTGTGTGTGTGCTGGGTCCGGTCTCACCTCATCTCCGCTGTACTGTTTCAGACAGTGTAGGAAGCGGCAGGTGTTGGACAGCCAGAAGGAGACCGTCTCAAAGTCATCCCCCCGTTTCTGACAGAGATAAAATGACAATATAGTTACTAGTGTAATTACAGTGTTACTACACAAGTATAGGAGCAACTTAATGTAGTTGTATTGACATCATAGGGTGTGCGCCCCACATTACATCCTTCCTATACCCTATATAGTGCACTACTTTAAACCAGAGCCCTACGCACCTTGAGTATCTTCTTGATGCTGTTGATGGTGGATGTGAGCAGCGTCCTGACCTTCTGGTCATCGTTGACATAGTCAGCATGCCTCAGACACATGAAGAGGATGTAGGCTGGCAGGCCTGGGATCAGATTCACCGCTACACCACGAGGCTTCAACTCTGTTACAGATAATTGACTGTTACAATAAACTATTGGATTATCTATGTATATGCCTGTATCTATGTATGAACAGAAAAACTTCTCTATCACTCATAGAGAGGTAGAGAGAGAGGTAGAGAAAGAAATGTAGAGAGAGAGGTAGAGAGAGAGAGAGGTAGAGAGAGAGAGGTAGAGAGAGAGAGAGAGGTAGAGAGAGAGAGAGAGAGGTAGAGAGAGAGAGAGGTAGAGAGAGAGAGGTAGAGAGAGAGAGAGGTAGAGAGAGAGAGGTAGAGAGAGAGAGAGAGGTAGAGAGAGAGAGAGAGGTAGAGAGAGAGAGAGAGGTAGAGAGAGAGAGAGAGGCAGAGAGAGAGAGAGGCAGAGAGAGAGAGAGAGGCAGAGAGAGAGAGAGAGGTGGTGAGAGAGTTAAAAGAGAGTGCAAGACTGAGAATGGTTAGAGGTCAGGGTTATAGGTCAGAGTGGAGGTTACATACCCAGTATAAGGTTCTTAACCAGTTTCAGCTCATCCTCCTTCTTGTACTCCAACATTCCCTGGAAGTCTTTCTCGCGACGAGGAATGTTCACCGGACGGACCGTCTCTTCAACCATCTGACCCGGAGATATAGTCTCAACATGTCCAGCTACACACACACACGGTCAGATATACACACATTCAGGTCACACAGACACCCATCTACACAGACGGTCAGGTACGTCTCCTTCCTTACCTCCCATTTCTCCAATCTTCTTTGAGAACACCTTCAGCTGTTTCTTAAGCTTACGGATAGTTTTATCCTGCTTCTCCAGCTGTTCCATGAGGTCCTGAGAGAGAGAGAGAGAGAGAGAGAGAGAGAGAGAGAGAGAGAGAGAGAGAGAGAGAGAGAGAGAGAGAGAGAGAGAGAGAGAGAGAGAGAGAGAGAGAGAGAGAGAGAGAGAGAGAGAGAGAGAGAGAGAGAGAGAGAGAGAGAGAGAGAGAGAGAGAGAGAGAGAGAGAGAGAGAGAGAGAGAGAGAGGTGAGGTTGGCAATAGTCGTTCAGTTTATCAAAGCGAAGGGATCAGCGGTCAAACAGAAAGCTGACAATGGTCAAAGTTCAGACAAAAAAACAGGCTCCCTTACCCAGTGGGTTGGAGAGAGAGAGGGGCTTGATTTAAAATAGGGGGTACTTATTTGGTCCTCTGTGGGGTTAGAGAGAGAGGGGGTGCTAATTTGAAACAAGGCCTGGCTGTATGTTAACAGAGAGAAGAGGTGCTGGGTTTAACACATTGACCTCCTGTGTGAGTTAGAGAGAAGAGGTGCTGGGTTTAACACATTGACCTCCTGTGTGAGTTAGAGAGAAGAGGTGCTGGGTTTAACACATTGACCTCCTGTGTGAGTTAGAGAGAAGAGGTGCTGGGTTTAACACATTGACCTCCTGCGTGAGTTAGAGAGAAGAGGTGCTGGGTTTAACACATTGACCTCCTGTGTGAGTTAGAGAGAAGAGGTGCTGGGTTTAACACATTGACCTCCTGTGTGAGTTAGAGAGAAGAGGTGCTCTGCTGGATTTGTCTGTTGTGGGTTAACAGAGTTAGAGTAGAAATCTGACACACACCAAACTCTGTTAGTGGTCACACACGTGCAGAGAAACACACAATGTCCTTAGACTCAACATACAACCATCCGTCGTAATATGTTGACTTTGGCGCTGCGATATGCTGTTGGATCCTCAGTCCTCAGCATCTCCTGTTAGGTGACATCCACACACATCAGAGGGTGTTCTCACAGGACACACACATCTGGGTGGTGTCGGACACACACGCCCCCTCAGTAAAACAGTAACTATCACAGTACCACTACCGACCAATAAGGGAAGTGCTGGTTGATGGCAGCAGGTTGTCTTGGTGGGGCCAGTGATCTGGTCTGAGTATGTGTGTGTTTTTTCATTCATCTATGACCTTTTGAATGCTTAAATCATTTTGTAAAAGTATTAAAATGTGTGTGTGCATGTGTGTGTGACTGCATGTGTGTACACGTTTGCATGTTTGTAAGTGTGTGTATACACTGGGTGTACAAAACATTAAGGACACCTTCCTAACATTGAATTGCACCCCCCCCCCCCCCCCATCACGTTCCACAGGGATGCTGGTCCATGTTGACTCCAATGCTTCCCAGAGTTGTGTCAAGTTGGCTGGATGTCCTTTTGGGTGGTAGAACATTCTTGATATACATGGGAAACTGTTGAGTGTGAAAAACCCAACAGCATTACAGTTCTTGACACAAACTGGTGCACCTGGCACCTACTACCATACCCCGTTCAATGGCACTTGAATATTTTGTCTCACCCATTCACCCTCTGAATGGCACTCACACACAATCCATGTCTCGATTGTTTAAATCCTTCTTTAACCTGTCTCCTTCCCTTCATCTATACTGATTGAAGTGGATTTAACAAGTGACATCAATAAGGAATCATAGCTTTCACCTGGTCAGTCTATCATGGAAAGAGCAGGTGTCCTTAATGTTTTGTACACTCTGTGTATGTGTGTGTGTATACTATGTGTGTGTGTAAACGTGTAACGTACCAGGTTTTCGTTGGTGAGTCGTGTGATCTCATGCTGTAGACTAGCCTCTATGCGTGCCTCTGGTGGGAGTTGCAGGTTCTGGGCCAGCAGCTGTTGTTGACGGTTATTCTCCTCTTTAACACTCTGTAACTCCCCTCGCAACACCTCCACCTCGTTGTCATAGCTACGCCGCTGCTGCTGCATCTGGCCCTCCAACAGTCTGAGAGGAGGGGATGGAGAGAGAAGATTAGAATCATTCTTCAACTACTATAGGAGGTTGGGAAAGCAAGAAGGAGAAAATATGGGATGGAGGGAGCAAGAGCAAACAGCCTCACACCACGCCTGGTCCACACACACACACACACACACACACGGTTAACCTGTTGGTCTCCTCTAACCCTTCATATACCAGCCACAGCTCTCCGTCCTCATTCAGCCTATGGAAGTCAGCAGTGGGGATCTGACAAACAAACACAAAGGAAAGAAAGGGAACAGAAAAAAGGCTTAACAAAGAGGGGGATGAGGGATGATGGTGGTCTAGAGGAGGAGAGATGATGGTGGTCTAGAGGAGGAGGGATGATGGTGGACTAGAGGAGGAGGGATGATGGTGGACTAGAGGAGGAGGGATGATGGTAGACTAGAGGAGGAGGGATGATGGTAGACTAGAGGAGGAGGGATGATGGTGGACTAGAGGAGGAGGGATGATGGTGGACTAGAGGAGGAGGGATGATGGTGGACTAGAGGAGGAGGGATGATGGTGGACTAGAGGAGGTGGGATGGTGGTGGACTAGAGGAGGAGGGATGATGGTGGACTAGAGGAGGAGGGATGGTGGTGGTCTAGAGGAGGAGGGGTGGTGGTGGTCTAGAGGAGGAGGGATGGTGGTGGTCTAGAGGAGGAGGGATGATGGTGGACTAGAGGAGGAGGGATGATGGTGGACTAGAGGAGGAGGGGTGGTGGTGGTCTAGAGGTGGAGGGATGGTGGTGGTCTAGAGGAGGAGGGATGGTGGTGGACTAGAGGAGGAGGGATGATGGTGGACTAGAGGAGGAGGGATGATGGTGGTCTAGAGGAAGAGGGATGATGGTGGACTAGAGGAGGAGGGATGATGGTGGACTAGAGGAGGAGGGATGATGGTGGACTAGAGGAGGAGGGATGATGGTGGTCTAGAGGAGGAGGGATGATGGTGGACTAGAGGAGGAGGGATGATGGTGGACTAGAGGAGGAGGGATGATGGTGGACTAGAGGAGGTGGGATGATGGTGGACTAGAGGGGGTGGGGTGGTGGTGGACTAGAGGAGGAGGGATGATGGTGGTCTAGAGGAAGAGGGATGATGGTGGACTAGAGGAGGAGGGATGATGGTGGACTAGAGGAGGAGGGATGATGGTGGACTAGAGGAGGAGGGATGATGGTGGTCTAGAGGAAGAGGGATGATGGTGGACTAGAGGAGGAGGGATGATGGTGGACTAGAGGAGGAGGGATGATGGTGGACTAGAGGAGGAGGGATGATGGTGGACTAGAGGAGGAGGGATGATGGTGGACTAGAGGAGGAGGGATGATGGTGGACTAGAGGAGGAGGGATGATGGTGGACTAGAGGAGGAGGGATGATGGTGGACTAGAGGAGGAGGGATGATGGTGGACTAGAGGAGGAGGGATGATGGTGGACTAGAGGAGGAGGGATGATGGTGGACTAGAGGAGGAGGGATGATGGTGGACTAGAGGAGGAGGGATGATGGTGGACTAGAGGAAGAGGGATGATGGTGGACTAGAGGAGGAGGGATGATGGTGGACTAGAGGAGGAGGGATGATGGTGGACTAGAGGAGGAGGGATGATGGTGGACTAGAGGAGGAGGGATGATGGTGGACTAGAGGAGGAGGGATGATGGTGGACTAGAGGAGGAGGGATGATGGTGGACTAGAGGAGGAGGGATGATGGTGGACTAGAGGAGGAGGGATGATGGTGGACTAGAGGAGGAGGGATGGTGGTGGTCTAGAGGAGGAGGGATGATGGTGGACTAGAGGAGGAGGGATGATGGTGGACTAGAGGAGGAGGGATGATGGTGGACTAGAGGAGGGATGATGGTGGACTAGAGGAGGAGGGATGATGGTGGACTAGAGGAGGAGGGATGATGGTGGACTAGAGGAGTTGGGGTGGTGGTGGACTAGAGGAGGAGGGATGATGGTGGACTAGAGGAGGAGGGATGATGGTGGACAAGAGGAGATGGGGTGGTGGTGGACTAGAGGAGGTGGGGTGGTGGTGGACTAGAGGAGGGATGATGGTGGACTAGAGGAGGTGGGATGATGGTGGACTAGAGGAGGTGGGGTGGTGGACTAGAGGAGGAGGGATGATGGTGGACTAGAGGAGGTGGGGCGGTGGTGGACTAGAGGAGGTGGGGTGATGGTGGACAAGAGGAGGAGGGATGATGGTGGACTAGAGGAGGTGGGGTGGTGGTGGACTAGAGGAGGTGGGTGATGGTGGACTAGAGGAGGTGGGGTGGTGGTGGACTAGAGGAGATGGGGTGGTGGTGGACTAGAGGAGGTGGGATGGTGGTGGTCTAGAGGAGGTGGGGGAATAGGGGAGGTGGTGGACTAGGGGAGGTGGAGTGGTGGTGGACTAGAGGAGGTGGGGTGCTGGTGGTCTTGGGGAGGTGGGGTGGTGGTGGACTAGAGGAGGTGGTCTAGAGGAGGAGGGATGGTGGTGGACTAGAGGAGATGGGGTGGTGGTGGACTAGAGGAGGTGGGGTGGTGGTGGACTAGAGGAGGTGGGGTGGTGGTGGACTAGAGGAGGTGGGATGATGGAGGACTAGAGGAGGTGGGGTGGTGGTGGACTAGAGGAGGTGGGGTGATGGTGGACTAGAGGAGGTGGGGTGGTGGTGGACTAGAGGAGGTGGGGGAATAGGGGAGGTGGTGGACTAGGGGAGGTGGAGTGGTTGTGGACTAGAGGAGGTGGGGTGATGATTGTGGACTGGGGTGGTGGTGGACTAGGGGAGCTGGGGTGGTGGTGGACTAGAGGAGCTGGGGTGGTGGTGGACTAGAGGAGGTGGGGTGGTGGTGGACTAGAGGAGGTGGACTAGAGGAGGTGGGGTGTTGGTGGACTAGAGGAGATGGGGTGGTCGTGGACTATAGGAGGTGAGGTGATGATTGTGGGCTGGGGTGGTGGTGGACTAGGGGAGCTGGGGTGGTGGTGGACTAGAGGAGGTGGGGTGGTGGTGGACTAGGGGAGCTGGGGTGGTGGTGGACTAGGGGAGCTGGGGTGGTGGTGGACTAGAGGAGGTGGGGTGGTGGTGGACTAGAGGAGGTGGGGTGGTGGTGGACTAGGGGAGCTGGGGTGGTGGTGGACTAGAGGAGGTGGGGTGGTGGTGGACTAGTGGAGGTGGGGTGTTGGTGGACTAGGGGAGCTGGGGTGGTGGTGGATTAGGGGAGCTGGGGTGGTGGTGGACTAGAGGAGGTGGGGTGGTGGTGGACTAGAGGAGGTGGGGTGGTGGTGGACTAGGGGAGCTGGGGTGGTGGTGGACTAGAGGAGGTGGGGTGGTGGTGGACTAGGGGAGCTGGGGTGGTGGTGGACTAGGGGAGCTGGGGTGGTGGTGGACTAGGGGAGCTGGGGTGGTGGTGGACTAGAGGAGGTGGGGTGGTGGTGGACTAGAGGAGGTGGGGTGGTGGTGGACTAGGGGAGCTGGGGTGGTGGTGGACTAGGGGAGCTGGGGTGGTGGTGGACTAGAGGAGGTGGGGTGGTGGTGGACTAGAGGAGGTGGGGTGGTGGTGGACTAGAGGAGGTGGGGTGGTGGTGGACTAGGGGAGGTGGGGTGATGCAGTCTCATGCTATGTGTGTGTCAGCTTGTTGTGCTTAGTATTCTGAATCTATGTGTGTTTAGAACAGGGGTTGGAACCAGTTCAGGGAACAGAACCGACAACTGGAAAATATACATATTTCAAGGAACAGAATCAGAACAAAAGTGATCTATACTGTTCCGGAACAGAACCATTATTTTAAAAGCATGGAATAATAACGTTATTTTATTTGCCATGCATTGTTTGTCAGTTGCACAAAAAACGTAACAAAGTGCATATTCAAAGCCTCACACTCTGTCACTAAGAAAAGTGTTCCAGTGTCCGCCTGACAGAAAAGTGTTCCAGTGTGCGCCTGTCAGAAAAGTGTTCCAGTGTCCGCCTGACAGAAAAGTGTTCCAGTGTCCGCCTGACAGAAAAGTGTTCCAGTGTCCGCCTGACAGAAAAGTGTTCCAGTGTGCGCCTGACAGAAAAGTGTTCCAGTGTGCGCGTGTGTAGGCTACCTGCCCCTTCCCCTCTGAAGCATAGTCTAGTAGCCTACTGACGTTACAAGTCTGATTCAGAAATTAGGGAGAGAGATTTACAATCAGAGAAGAATGGATTACCCTTTTCAATGCTAATTAAGGATACTATAGTTATCACATTTCACATTGGATTTACTAAGTACAAAAAGGTAAAAGGTGTTTTTATTTGAATTCTGGTGCCGCTCTGGACATACCAGCTAGCTGGCCCAGCGTTAAGACACCTTTCTGAAGTTCAAAGACATTCAAAGTTCCTTCATAAAAGCCGCTCTTCCGAAGGTATAATTCTGTGGGCCTAATTCAGATGATGCATGTCATAACAACAAGATGCCCACCGTTTCAAGCCAACCCTCCTCCACCTTCTCTCGCTCTCTCCCCACACGGAAAATGTCAGTCTCATCCAACGCCCTACATTCGTCTGTCCAATGCATGTAAACAGCTTGCCCGCTCCATAGCAAGCTGCTATATCCTCACTGATTGGTGAAGTAACTTAATGTCGAGCTAAATGTTTTTAAAAAAGTCAATTTCAGAGGTTTATAAAGGAACAGAAAGGAATTATATGAATCTTTGCTTTTTTTGGGGTTCGAACCGGTTCAGAACTTTTTTTGGGGTTCGAACCGGTTCAGAACATTTTTGGGGGTTTGAACCGGTTCAGAACTTTTTTTTGGGTTCGAACCGGTTCAGAACTTTTTTTGGGGTTCGAACCGGTTCAGAACTTTTTTTGGGGTTCGAACCGGTTCAGAACGGTCGGGAAAAAAAATGTCTGGTTCTAGTCAGAACAAAACAATTGGAAAATAATTTTGGTTCCAACCCCTGGTAGAGAACAAGCAAAATGATCCAAATCTGAAATTACAAGGATTCTTAACGCAACGTAACACACAGGATGGTAGCAACATGATGGAACTAACAAAACACAACACAGGGAAACACACGGTTGGTAAAGATGCAGGTTTGGTTCCATGCAGAAGACATTTCATAGGAGCTGATTAGTAATTAAGAGTCTGTGCATCATTCATGCCTAACCTTCAACCCATACGGAGGCTAACCTAGTTTAGCTTCAACATGCTAGTTAGATTACCAATGCTATGTAGGCTAACCTAGCTTAGCTTAATTACCATGCTAGTTCGATGACCAATATTACGCAGGCTAACCTAGCTTAGCGTCATCATCATACCAATTAGCAGGCGGCTTACGCCGCCTTCACCACTTACAGTACAGTACAGGTTAGGCATCGCCCGGCGTGCAAAACAAGCAGACCCATTGCTACTGAAGCAAATCTAGTTTTATCACCTACATAATATATCATTAATATAGATTCAATATCAGCCAGCCATCATCAACTATATTATCCTATCCAATAAAAAGCCTCCGCTCAGTCTTGCTCAATCCCCATTGGTCAGCATGGCCACGCATGCTCCGCCTCACGATGCAAAGGACACATCTGATTGGTTACCTGAGCCGATTTAGGAGCTCATTGGTTTCTAGTGGTTTACGCAAGAACCTGGGAGATCTGCGCACAACAGAGAGAGGAGTTCACACACACAGTTCTCAAACACATACAGATCTCACACACACTGAGTGTACTCATGGAGTACATCAGACATACTGGTGGGGAGCTTGTACTGTAATGAGTCCTCTGTGGAACTCTGGGGGAGGAAGGGAAAGGTAAAGAGGGAAGTGGGTGACAGACAGGAGATTGAGGGGAGAGAAAGGTAAGAGAGAAGGGAGTGACAGACAGAAGGAGATAGAGGGGAGGGAAAGGTAAAGAGAGAAGGGAGTGACAGACAGAAGGAGATAGAGGGGAGAGAAAGGTAAAGAGAGAAGGGAGTGACAGACAGAAGGAGATAGAGGGGAGAGAAAGGTAAGAGAGAAGGGAGTGACAGACAGAAGGAGATAGAGGGGAGGGAAAGGTAAAGAGAGAAGGGAGTGACAGACAGAAGGAGATAGAGGGGAGAGAAAGGTAAAGAGAGAAGGGAGTGACAGACAGAAGGAGATAGAGGGGAGAGAAAGGTAAGAGAGAAGGGAGTGACAGACAGAAGGAGATAGATGGGAGAGAAAGGTAAGAGAGAAGGGGGTGACAGACAGAAGGAGATAGAGGGGAGAGAAAGGTAAAGAGAGAAGGGAGTGACAGACAGAAGGAGATAGAGGGGAGAGAAAGGTAAGAGAGAAGGGGGTGACAGACAGAAGGAGATAGAGGGGAGAGAAAGGTAAGAGAGAAGGGAGTGACAGACAGAAGGAGATAGATGGGAGAGAAAGGTAAGAGAGAAGGGGGTGACAGACAGAAGGAGATAGAGGGGAGAGAAAGGTAAAGAGAGAAGGGAGTGACAGACAGAAGGAGATAGAGGGGAGAGAAAGGTAAGAGAGAAGGGGGTGACAGACAGAAGGAGATAGAGGGGAGAGAAAGGTAAAGAGAGAAGGGAGTGACAGACAGAAGGAGATAGAGGGGAGGGAAAGGTAAAGAGAGAAGGGGGTGACAGACAGAAGGAGATAGAGGGGAGGGAAAGGTAAAGAGGGAAGGGAGTGACAGACAGAAGGAGATAGAGGGGAGAGAAAGGTAAAGAGGGAAGGGGGTGACAGACAGAAGGAGATAGAGGGGAGAGAAAGGTAAAGAGGGAAGGGGGTGACAGACAGAAGGAGATAGAGGGGAGAGAAAGGTAAAGAGAGAAGGGAGTGACAGACAGAAGGAGATAGAGGGGAGAGAAAGGTAAGAGAGAAGGGAGTGACAGAGAAGGAGATAGAGGGGAGAGAAAAGTAAGAGAGAAGGGAGTGACAGACAGAAGGAGATAGAGGGGAGAGAAAGGTAAGAGAGAAGGGAGTGACAGAGAAGGAGATAGAGGGGAGAGAAAGGTAAGAGAGAAGGGAGTGACAGACAGAAGGAGATAGAGGGGAGGGAAAGGTAAAGAGAAAGCGAAAGAGAGAAAGGGAGAGAGAAAGCGAGAAGGAGAGGGAAAGTGAAGAGAAGGGGAGAGAGAGAAAGCGAGAAGGAGAGGGAAAGTGAAGAGAAGGGGAGAGAGAGAAAGCGAGAGATTGAGGAGATACAGAGAGAAGGAGATAGAGGGATGGGGAGGGAAAGTGAAAGAGAAAAAGAGAGAGAGAAAGAGAGTTGTACCTGTTGGTCTCTTTGAGTCCTAGATAAGCCTGAGTGATTGCACCAGAGTCCTTCATCTTATGGACATCCTCTGCATAGTGCACTGGCTCTGTCATCGTCTCCTGGAGAGAGGGATGACATGGAGGGGGATGAGAGAGAAAGAGGAAAATAACCACATTCACATGTAGAGAAGACACAACAGAGCATCAGGCAGAGAACAGAGAGAAGACACAACAGAGCATCAGGCAGAGAACAGAGAGAAGACACAACAGAGCATCAGGCAGAGAACAGAGAGAAGACACAACAGAGCATCAGGCAGAGAACAGAGAGAAGACACAACAGAGCATCAGGCAGAGAACAGAGAGAAGACACAACAGAGCATCAGGCAGAGAACAGAGAGAAGACACAACAGAGCATCAGGCAGAGAACAGAGAGAAGACACAACAGAGCATCAGGCAGAGAACAGAGAGAAGACACAACAGAGCATCAGGCAGAGAACAGAGAGAAGACACAACAGAGCATCAGGCAGAGAACAGAGAGAAGACACAACAGAGCATCAGGCAGAGAACAGAGAGAAGA
Source organism: Oncorhynchus clarkii lewisi (assembly GCF_045791955.1). Taxonomy (NCBI): domain Eukaryota; kingdom Metazoa; phylum Chordata; class Actinopteri; order Salmoniformes; family Salmonidae; genus Oncorhynchus; species Oncorhynchus clarkii. The sequence continues at coordinate 30,670,409 of NC_092172.1, read as the reverse complement.
CACAACAGAGCATCAGGCAGAGAACAGAGAGAAGACACAACAGAGCATCAGGCAGAGAACAGAGAGAAGACACAACAGAGCATCAGGCAGAGAACAGAGAGAAGACACAACAGAGCATCAGGCAGAGAACAGAGAGAAGACACAACAGAGCATCAGGCAGAGAACAGAGAGAAGACACAACAGAGCATCAGGCAGAGAACAGAGAGAAGACACAACAGAGCATCAGGCAGAGAACAGAGAGAAGACACAACAGAGCATCAGGCAGAGAACAGAGAGAAGACACAACAGAGCATCAGGCAGAGAACAGAGAGAAGACACAACAGAGCATCAGGCAGAGAACAGAGAGAAGACACAACAGAGCATCAGGCAGAGAACAGAGAGAAGACACAACAGAGCATCAGGCAGAGAACAGAGAGAAGACACAAGAGAGCATCAGGCAGAGAACAGAGAGAAGACACAACAGAGCATCAGGCAGAGAACAGAGAGAAGACACAACAGAGCATCAGGCAGAGAACAGAGAGAAGACACTATTATTCCACATGAATCTTGACCCATCCAGTATTGTGAATCTAAAGACCATACATATGGTGGTGTTACATGCAAATAAATCAGTGGCATGTGTGTATGTGTTTAAGCTAGTCATTCCCAGAACATGCAGTCAGCAGAGTTCTAGTACCTTCTCATCCTTTAGGAAGGCATGGCAGGAGAGAGAAGAGAGAGAGGGAGAGAAGGAGAGAAGAGACTGGAGTGTTAGAAGCATTGATAGTGCAGTAGACAGACATGAAAAGGTTTCACGTGTGTGTATATATGTGTATATATCTATATCTGCGAGACTGTGTGCATATATGCGTGTCTGTGCATGGGTCAGTGTGCATGTGTGTGTGTTTGCACATGTCCGTGTGTGTGTGTGTGGGTCCCTCCATGTCTCCTACCTTGTGCTGCATGGCCTCCTTCTGTGAGACCAGTTGAGATCGTAGAATCAGCACCTCCTCTTTTCGCACCTCCAGCTCCTCGCACGAGGAGTTCAGTTGGTCCATGAGAACTTTGTAGGGTGGACTTCCTGGTGCCCCCGCCCCAGCGCCTGCATTACCCAGCAGGCTCTGCCTCATGGCGGTCAGGTCATGCTTCAACTTCTTGTTCTCGGAATCCAGCTCCTGGCGCTGTGGATTAAAGATGGATGCCGTCGACGGCAGTCAGAGTTAATACACACCCATAGAGACGGCAATGTCAACGCTAAAATGGGTTATATCCATCTAGAGATCTCTAACCATCTATGTATACAACACACTCACCCAGACAAATCCAGTCCCAAATCAACCCCTAGCCCCGTGATGGGCAACTGGCGGCCCCCGGGGCCCTTGAGCCATGAGCTGTTGCCCACCTAAGTCCTATCCCCCACCCACTACCGTAGATATGAGTAGATTGGATATCTATACAATACCTTGAGAGACTCGTACTCCAGTTCTGCTCCACGTGATTTCTTATGCTCCTCATCATCCTGACAGACAGAGTGGTCCGACAGTAAAGTAAGTAAGACTGTGGTTGTAATACAGTAATATAGCATAGTATTGTAGTAATATTGTGTACCCTGACTCTAGCCCGCTGGAACTGCTCCTCCTTGTTTTCTAGCTCGTTGCGGAGAGAGGATTTCTCCTGCTCCAGCTCGGTTACGCGCTTCTGCAGCTTCAGAGTCAGAGACGTGTCCATGCCCCGGGTCACATCCTGTCACAACAGGAAGTGAGGTCAGAGACAGAAATGAGACTGACAGGCAGAGCTTTGGGGCATCGTCATGGGCATTAAAGACATTAGCTGTCAATACTAAAACATTACAGAAAGTGTTTTACTGAATGACGACCAATTCTGCATGGTTGTAGTTGTAATAACTGTTCAAATAACTACAGAACAGGTTGAAGCAACATTAACACGTTTTTTGTAACATTTTCTAATGGTGAGAGGAAGTTTCTGTCTAAGTCCCGTCCCACTCACTTCTCCATGTCGGGAACTTTCTTCTGACTCGGCGAACTCTGAGTTGTAGGTGCACTCTGATCCGTTGCTGCTGTGGGTGGAGTCTGTTCTCCTGTGGCCGGGCTTGGGCACGCTCTGGAGAAAGGAGGGGCAAGGGGACTTTAGTGTGTGTTTGTGGTGTGGTGTGGTGCAGTGTGTTTGTTTGGTGTGTGTGCGTTTAGTATGGTGGGGCAGTGTGGCGTGTGTGTAAGTGTGTGTGGTCTGGTTCGGTCCAGTGTTTGTGAGTGTGTGTGTGGTCTGGTTCGGTCCAGTGTTTGTGAGTGTGTGTGGTCTGGTTCGGTCCAGTGTTTGTGAGTGGTCTGGTTCGGTCCAGTGTTTGTGAGTGTGAGTGGTCTGGTTCGGTTCAGTGTTTGTGAGTGTGTGTGTTCTGGTTTGGTCCAGTGTTTGTGAGTGTGAAATTGTTGACATGCTATGCGTTAGCCTCCTACCACAGAGAGAGTGATTTCTTCCTTGAGGTCGTCGTAGCGTTCCTCCAGTCTCAGGTGTTCTGTTAGGAGGTTCTGGTAGCGAGACCTCTCCTCGTTCAGATCGCTCTCCAACTGCTGAGTCTCCTCCGCTAATGCACGAGTCATTTTCTCTGAAAGGGGGAGGAGGTGGAGGAGATGGGGAGGAGAGAGCACAGAGAGAAGAGGGGAAAGGGGGAGGTGAAGGAGATGGGGAGGAGAGAGCACAGAGAGAGGAAGGGAAAGGGGGAGGTGGAGGAGGTGGGGAGGAGAGAGCACAGAGAGAAGAAGGGAAAGGGGAGGAGGTGGGGAGGAGAGAGCACAGAGAGAAGAAGGGAAAGGGGGAGGAGGTGGGGAGGAGAGAACACAGAGAGAAGAAGGGAAAGGGGGAGGAGGTGGGGAGGAGAGAGCACAGAGAGAAGAAGGGAAAGGGGGAGGTGGAGGAGATGGGGAGGAGAGAGCACAGAGAGAAGAAGGGAAAGGGGGAGGACATAGCACAGAGAGAAGAAGGGAAAGGGGGAGGAGGTGGGGAGGAGAGAGCACAGAGAGAAGAAGGGAAAGGGGGAGGAGGTGGGGAGGAGAGAGCACAGAGAGAAGAAGGGAAAGGGGGAGGTGGAGGAGATGGGGAGGAGAGAGCAGAGAGAAGAAGGGAAAGGGGGAGGTGGAGGAGATGGGGAGGAGAGAGCACAGAGAGAAGAAGGGAAAGGGGGAGGTGGAGGAGATGGGGAGGAGAGAGCAGAGAGAAGAAGGGAAAGGGGGAGGTGGAGGAGATGGGGAGGAGAGAGCAGAGAGAAGAAGGGAAAGGAGGAGGTAGAGGAGATGGGGAGGAGAGAGCACAGAGAGAAGAAGGGAAAGGGGGAGGTGGAGGAGATGGGGAGGAGAGAGCAGAGAGAAGAAGGGAAAGGGGGAGGTGGAGGAGATGGGGAGGAGAGAGCACAGAGAGAAGAAGGGAAAGGGGGAGGTGGAGGAGATGGGGAGGAGAGAGCAGAGAGAAGAAGGGAAAGGGGGAGGTGGAGGAGATGGGGAGGAGAGAGCAGAGAGAAGAAGGGAAAGGAGGAGGTAGAGGAGATGGGGAGGAGAGAGCACAGAGAGAAGAAGGGAAAGGGGGAGGAGATAGCACAGAGAGAAGAAGGGAAAGGAGAGAGAGAGGAGAAAGAAGTTCAGCACGTGTGGGGAGCGTATCATCAATTCTCTGTATGGAACTTCAACAATGAGTGTGATTGGTCTAAAAGTATTTACACAGAATGTGATTGGTCTAAATATAGTAACAATGAACATGATTGGTCTAAAGCTAGTGAATGGTTGGTACCTGTCATCTGCTGGCTCTGTTCCTTGATCATTCGGTTCAGGTCGTCTTTCTCGGTCTTCAGCAGACCATTCTGCTGCTTCAGCTCTGCTACCATCTTCACACACAGGAGAAAATACTTCAATCAAGTCTACCACAGCCTATTGGTCCAGTAATCCATCAATCATGTGATTTGAGAACACTAGCAGATCTGGGTCAAATAGTTTCAAATACTTAAAGGTGCACTTGATTTGCTGGACCAGTGTGCAGAGTTGGGGGCGTTTCAGAACATTTCCATTGGTCCCAGTGTACAGGGTGAAACAAATCAAGTGCATCTTCAGTATTTGACAGATGTTCTGTATCAGACTCAGGTCTGGACTGCAAGGACATTGGGGTTTGGTTGATATCACTGGGCTTCTGGAGGACTGCTCTACTGTACTGCACAGCTAGCACTAGTCTACCTGCTATTAACTACACAACCACATGAGTCTACCTGTCTGACCTACACACCCACAGTACACTAGCCTTCCTGTCTCACCTACACACCCACACTACACTAGCCTACCTGTCTCACCTACGGTACACATTAGTCTACCTGTCTCACCTACACACCCACACTACACTAGCCTTCCTGTCTCACCTACACACCCACACTACACTAGCCTACCTGTCTCACCTACGGTACACATTAGTCTACCTGTCTCACCTACACACCCACACTACACTAGCCTTCCTGTCTCACCTACACACCCACACTACACTAGCCTACCTGTCTCACCTACACACCCACACTACACTAGCCTACCTGTCTCACCTACGGTACATTAGCCTACCTGTCTCACCTACACACCCATACCACAGTCGTGGCCAAAAGTTTTGAGAATGACACAAATATACATTTTCACAAAGTCTGCTGCCTCAGTTTGTATGATGCAATTTGCATATACTCCAGAATGTTATGAATAGTGATCAGATGAATTGCAAAGTCCCTCTTTGCCATGCAAATGAACTGAATCCCCCAAAAAACATTTCCACTGGATTTCAGCCCTGCCACAAAAGGACCAGCTGACATCATGTCAGTGATTCTCTCGTTAACACAGGTGTGAGTGTTGACGAGGACAAGGCTGGAGATCACTCTGTCATGCTGATTGAGTTCGAATAACAGACTGGAAGCTTCAAAAGGAGGGTGGTGCTTGTAATCATTGTTCTTCCTCTGTCAACCATGGTTACTTGCAAGGAAACACGTGCCGTCATCATTGCTTTGCACAAAAAGGGCTTCACAGGCAAGGATATTGCTGCCAGTAAGATTGCACCTAAATCAACCATTTATCAGATCATCAAGAACTGCAAGGAGAGCGGTTCAATTGTTGTGAAGAAGGCTTCAGGGCGCCCAAGAAAGTCCAGCCAGCGACAGGACCATCTCCTAAAGTTGATTCAGCTGCGGGATCGGGGCACCACCAGTGCAGAGCTTGCTCAGGAATGTCAGCAGGCAGGTGTGAGTGCATCTGCACGCACAGTGAGGCAAAGACTTTTAGAGGATGGCCTGGTGTCAAGAAGGGCAGCAAAGAAGCCACTTCTCTCCAGGAAAAACATCAGGGGCAGACTGATATTCTGCAAAAGGTACAGGGATTGGACTGCTGAGGACTGGGGTAAAGTCATTTTCCCTTTCCGATTGTTTGAGGCCTGTCTCACCTACACACCCACTACAATAGCCTACCTGTCTCACCTACACCACACTAGCCTACCTGGTTCATCTACAGAACCCACACTAGCCTACCTGTCTCACCTACACTAGTCTACCTGTCTCACCTACACACCCATACTACACTAGCCTACCTGTCTCACCTACACCACATTAGTCTACCTGTCTCACCTACACACCCACACTACACTAGCCTACACTACACTAGCCTACCTGTCTCACCCACACTAGCCTACCTGTCTCACCTACACTACACTAGCCTACCTGTCTCACCTACACTACACTAGTCTACCTGTCTCACCTACACACCCACACTACACTAGCCTACCTGTCTCACCTACACTACACTAGTCTACCGGTCTCACCTGCACCAAGGCAATGGCCTCCCAGCCCGCCATGTGCCCAGTCTGCAGTAGATTCCCCTGGGTCCTAAACCATTGAACCACGACACACATTACACATTCTTATACAAACTTGTCACACTTCTATAGGGCCACTATGGGAACGATGTATGAAAGGGAGCCATTTATCTGAAATATATCTGAGAAGTGATTGGAGGAGACAAGATGAAGAGATAACTAGAGTGAGCCCTTTTCTATCCCACCACCCTCCTCATCCCTCACCTTTTCCATCTCATCCCTGTACTTGGTAGCCCAGTCCTCAATGGTCTTCTTCTCTTTCTGGGTGGTGGTCAGCTCCCTCCTCAGCCTCTCCAGCTGCTCCAGAAGGGAAGTGACACGGTTGGCGTTGTTCTTGGCTTCCTCTTCTATCCCCTTCAGCTTAGACACCTCTACCTTCAGCTTCTCACTCTCCACCGCGTGGGACGTCTCCAGACAGTTCAGCCGCTCGCTAGTCACACGGTTGTCTTTAGCCTGGGAGAGAGAGAGATCATGTTAATGTAATGTGTGAAGATGCATGTTCTATTCGAGCAGCCACTCTTGGAGGAGAGAGTTTGTTATCCAGCAGCACAAAGATCCAAAATGGCCGCCTGGTTTGTACAGAGCCCCACCTGTTCGTCTAACTTCCTCTGCAGCTGCATGATCTTATTCTCCATGCCAACGTTAAGTTTCTTGAAATGTTCAACGGAGCGGGCCTCGATTTTCAGCTTCTTCAGCTCTTTCTTGGCCTTCATCCTCCTGATGCAGCACTGCAGATAGACGATGGCTCGCAGGGAGCGCTTGTACCGCTGTCTGGCCAGCCAGCCACGCACGTGTTTCTGGATGAACACAGCTTTGTGGTTACGCAGCAACTGTGGAGAGAGAGGGAGAAAGAAAGAGTTAGTTCCTGTGAATGTAATGTGAGAATTCTGGTGTTCCTGAGCTCTTATTGGTCTCCTGGGCTTCATCTTGCTGTTAATCCACAACAACAGGAGATCTCTCTAGTGTCTACTCTTCTACCTAATATAACAGACAAGTGATGTCAGAGACACAGAGAGAGAGAGAGAGAGACAGAGAGAGAGAGAGAGAGAGAGAGAGAGAGATAGAGAGAGAGAGAGAGAGAGGCAGAGAGAGAGAGAGAGAGAGGCAGAGAGAGAGAGAGAGAGAGAGAGAGAGAGAGAGGCAGAGAGAGAGAGAGAGAGAGAGAGAGAGAGAGAGAGAGAGAGAGAGGCAGAGAGAGAGAGACAAACAGATGCACAGACAAACAGATATCCTGGCAGGGTCATGTTAAAGAGGTCAGCTATGTGTGTCAGTCAGTGGGACAGTCTCTAACTACTGCCATGTCACCTGACCCTAACATGGCCCCAGTGACCAAAGAGACACCAGCCTAGTTCTCTCCCTAACTCCCAGTAACCAGAGACACCAGCCTAGTTCTCTCCCTAACTCCCAGTAACCAGAGAGACACCAGCCTAGTTCTCTCCCTAACTCCCAGTAACCAGAGACACCAGCCTAGTTCTCTCCCTAACTCCCAGTAACCAGAGAGACACCAGCCTAGTTCTCTCCCTAACTCCCAGTAACCAGAGAGACACCAGCCTAGTTCTCTCCCTAACTCCCAGTAACCAGAGAGACACCAGCCTAGTTCTCTCCCTAACTCCCAGTAACCAGAGACACCAGCCTAGTTTTCTCCCTAATTCACTGGGAGTGGTCCAGGTATGAGGGTGACCCAAGTCCATCCAACGTTGAACTGGGGTTATTTATAAACCACACTGCTGACAGACATGCAGGACAGCTGTGCTATTAGCTGGCAGTGCTAGGTGTGTGTGTTGGTTCTTCTATCCTAATCTCCACAAATGTCCCCCCACAAAGAGAGTAAAACAAGAAACATGTAGTGTGTGTGTATATACTGTATGCATCTCTCACCCCTTGGTATTTCTGTCGGGCCATGTACGCTCTGAGGATAGTCTGCATGACCAGGGCAGCAGCCTGCTTCTGTAGGTACACTTTCCTCTGGACACACATCCTCTGGAACTTCTGGATAGTGATGGCTGCCAGGGTCTGACGCATGTACTTAACCAGACTGGGGGAGGGAGAGAGGCAGGGGGAGGGAGAGAGGCAGGGGAGAGAGAGAGGGGATAGAGAGAGGGGAGAGAGAGAGGCAGGGGGGAGAGAGAGGGGAGGCAGGGGAGAGAGTGAGAGGAGGCAGGGGAGAGAGTGAGAGGAGGCAGGGGAGAGAGTGAGAGAGGGGGACAGAGGAGGCAGGAGAGATAGAGAGGCAGGGGGGAGAGAGAGGGGAGGCAGGGGAGAGAGTGGGAGAGGGGGAAAGAGGAGGTAGGAGAGAGATAGAGAGGGGAGGGAGAGAGGCAGGGGGGAGAGAGAGCAGAGGCAGGGGAGTGAGAGAGAGGGGGACAGAGGAGGCAGGAGAGATAGAGAGGGGAGGGAGATAGGCAGGGGAGAGAGAGGGGGGAGGGAGAGAGGCAGGGGGGAGAGAGAGGGGCAGGGGAGAGAGAGAGGGGAGGCAGGGGAGAGAGTGAGAGAGGGGGACAGAGGAGGTAGGAGAGATAGAGGGGAGGGAGAGAGGCAGGGGAGAGAGAGAGGGGAAGCAGGAGAGAGAGAGAGGAAGCAGGAGAGAGAGAGAGAGAGGGGGACAGAGGAGGCAGGAGAGAGTGAGAGAGGGGGACAGAGGAGGCAGGCGAGATAGAGAGGGGAGGGAGAGAGGCAGGGGAGAGAGAGGGGAGGGAGAGAGGAGGCAAGAGAGGTAGGGGAGAGAGAGAGAGAGTGTAGTCATGGTAATTGGTGAAAAATGCTGTTGAATTACTATAATTTACCCACCAATAACCTCCAACTGATCCGATTAACACATAAATCAAATCACAAATAGATATTTATAAAAATATTCCCACTTCCTACAATTCATCAGACAATTCTGATTGGCTCCTTTTCAGGAAGTCATACAGTCTAAACTACTTTTATCTGCATGGTGATTGTCCAGAGGGTGCTGAGTGACAGGTGTATGCTCCACTGACCAGCGGGCCTGGTGTCCGCGGGTGTATCTCTGGATGGTGATGGCAGCATGCTTCTTTCGGAGGTACTTCTTGCGTACCAGCCAGCAGCGGATGGTCTTCTGGATACGGACGCACGCCTTCCTCAGCTTATCAGCCCTCAGCTTCTCCAGGTAGGCAACCTGACCAGCCCTGAAGAAGATCTTAGTCTTACCAAACTGGTACTTGTCCTGGTCCTGGAGAGAGACAGAGAGAAACATCATGTTGTAGGGGATCAGTTTGAGCAAGGTGAGGTCCAGAACTGCTCATTTTGACCACATAAATCAGGGATGGGCAACTCCAGTCGGGGTCCTGATTGGTGTCACACTTTTTCCCCAGCTACCAAACCTGTCTCATCATGCAATTAGTTGAATCAGTTGGGTGTGCTAGGGATGGGGAGAATGTCTCTCACCCCTCCGGCCCCTCCGGCCCCTCCGGCCCCCGAGGACTGGAGTTGACCATCACTGACATAAATAGTTGGGACGGAAAGTGATGTGTAGATCTTTGATTATGCACAGTCTGATTGCAATGTAGTTGATCTCAAACAGGCCTGACCTCTAACCCCTGACCACTCATACCTGCACCAGTTTCTCCAGGACGTTCCTACAGGTCAGCCTCCTGTCCGACAGGACGTCCTTCTGCCTCATCAGAACCCGGTAACGACTGAAGAACTCCTGGTAGGTCCATCTGGATGGGAAGCCTGCGGCTGAGATGCGGATGGTCTCCAGAACACCACAGGCTCTGAGCTGCTGCACCGCTCGCTTAGGGTCAAACCTAAAGACAACATTCACCTAACGTTAGGGTCAGACCCAAGCACAACATTCAGCTCAACCTAAAGACAACGTACACCTAACATTAGGGTCAAACTTAAATGACAACATTCCACTAATGTTAGAGTCAAACCTAAAGACAACATTCACATAGTTAATCCAACCATACCAGCCAAACCTGGAGAGAACCATTCAGCCTCATGACATCACAATTCCATTCACTTAACATCCTCTTGCCAAGTCAGATGGTACTATGGCAACTTAACCATAGAGAAGCATGCAGATACTTACGTGAAGGGGAACTTGAGGTCGTTGGGCTTGATGCAGCGAACATAGTGAGGAGTGGTTGCATTCAGAGTCTCCATCAACATAGCCAGAGAGTTCCGGAACTACAGGAGGAGAGAGGGAGAAGAGAGGACAGAGACAGAGGAGAGAGGGAGAAGAGAGGAGAGAGGGAGAAGAGAGAGGAGGAGAGAGGACAGAGACAGAGGAGAGAGGGAGGAGAGAGGACAGAGACAGAGGAGAGAGGGAGTAGAGAGGACAGAGACAGAGGAGAGAGGACAGAGACAGAGGACAGAGACAGAGGAGAGAGGACAGAGACAGAGGAGAGAGGACAGAGACAGAGGAGAGAGGACAGAGCCAGAGGAGAGAGGGAGAAGAGAGGACAGAGAGAGGAGAGAGGACAGAGACAGAGGAGAGAGGGAGAAGAGAGACAGAGGAGAGAGGATAGAGACAGAGGAGAGAGGGAGAAGAGAGGACAGAGACAGAGGAGAGAGGACAGAGACAGAGGAGAGTGGGAGAAGAGAGGACAGAGACAGAGGAGAAAGAGTAAAGAGGAGATTATTCAAGTCCTTCACTTTTACATCTCAGCTGTTCTGACTCTGGTTGGCAAGTCCCAACCCTGTTCTGAGTGTCCGTAGGTGTGTGTGTGTATGATCAGTCTACCTGGCAGCCAACAGTCTTCTTGTGCTCCTTGCTGCTTGCTCCAGATCTGACCTCTTTTGGTTTGACGCTGAGTCGTGTTCGACCTCCTGGAGCGGTCCCTGTTGGACTGGTCACTTTCTCCTCATCCTGAAACAGCTCCACTAGCAGGTCCAACTACACACACACATTATTGCAAATAAAACACTGTTCTTAATTGACACACATATATATACAGTGGGGCAAAAAAGTATTTAGTCAGCCACCAATTGTGCAAGTTCTCCCACTTAAAAAGATGAGAGGCCTATAATTTATCATCATAGGTACACTTCAACTATGACGGACAAAATGAGAAGAAAAAAATCCAGAAAATCACATTGTAGGATTTTTAATGAATTCATTTGCAAATTATGGTGGAAAATAAGTATTTGGTTAATAACAAAAGTTTATCTCAATACTTTGTTATATACCCTTTGTTGGCAATGGCAGAGGTCAAACGTTTTCTCTAAGTCTTCACAAGGTTTTCACACACTGTTGCTGGTATTTTGGCCCATTCCTCCATGCAGATCTCCTCTAGAGCAGTGATGTTTTGGGGCTGTTGCTGGGCAACACGGACTTTCAACTCCCTCCAAAGATGTTCTATGGGGTTGAGATCTGGAGACTGGCTAGGCCACTCCAGGACCTTGAAATGCTTCTTACGAAGCCACTCCTTCGTTGCCCGGGCGGTGTGTTTGGGATCATTGTCATGCTGAAAGACCCAGCCACGTTTCATCTTCAATGCCCTTGCTGATGGAAGGAGGTTTTCACTCAAAATCTCACGATACATGGCCCCATTCATTCTTTCCTTTACACGGATCAGTTGTCCTGGTCCCTTTGCAGAAAAACAGCCCCAAGGCATGATGTTTCCACCCCCATGCTTCACAGTAGGTATGCTGGTCTTTGGATGCAACTCAGCATTCTTTGTCCTCCAAACACAACGAGTTGAGTTTTTACCAAAAAGTTATATTTTGGTTTCATCTGACCATATGACATTCTCCCAATCTTCTTCTGGATCATCCAAATGCTCTCTAGCAAACTTCAGACGGGCCTGGACATGTACTGGCTTAAGCAGGGGGACACGTCTGGCACTGCAAGATTTGAGTCCCTGGCGGCGTAGTGTGTTACTGATGGTAGGCTTTGTTACTTTGCTCCCAGCTCTCTGCAGGTCATTCACTAGGTCCCCCCAGGTGGTTCTGGGATTTATGCTCACCGTTCTTGTGATCATTTTGACCCCACGGGGTGAGATCTTGCGTGGAGCCCCAGATCGAGGGAGATTATCAGTGGTCTTGTATGTCTTCCATTTCCTAATAATTGCTCCCACAGTTGATTTCTTCAAACCAAGCTGCTTACCTATTGCAGGTTCAGTCTTCCCAGCCTGATGCAGGTCTACAATTTTATTTCTGGTGTCCTTTGACAGCTCTTTGGTCTTGGCCACAGTGGAGTTTGGAGTGTGACTGTTTGAGGTTGTGGACAGGTGTCTTTTATACTGATAACAAGTTCAAACAGGTGCCATTAATACAGGTAAAGAGTGGAGGACAGAGGAGCCTCTTAAAGAAGTTGTTACAGGTCTGTGAGAGCCAGAAATCTTGCTTGTTTGTAGGTGACCAAATACTTATTTTCCACCATAATTTGCAAATAAATTCATAAAAAATCCTACAATGTGATTTTCTGGATTTTTGTTTCTCATTTTGTCTGTCATAGTTGAAGTTGATACCTATGATGCAAATTACAGGCCTCTCTCATCTTTTTAAGTGTGAGAACTTGCACAATTGGTGGCTGCCTAAATACTTTTTTGCCCCGCTGTACATGACTTGTGTAAATAAAAAGGTAACAGCAGCCAACAGACAGTTACGTCACAAACTTGCTAAGCTAATAGTTTGCATTGTTAACATGGGTATCTGGCTTATTCATGCCATCCTGTCTATCTAAAATGGCAACAAAGAACATTGTACATGGTACAGTTCAAGGAGAAAGCGATTGGTTATTGTGTTCTCTGTATTGTGGTTGGTTAAGATGGGCCACGGCGCAGCCTCCAGTTCTGCAGCGTCCGTTCAGCCTCACCCCCCCCACCCTGGGTCATCTCCAGTTCTGCAGCGTCCGTTCAGCCTCACCCCCCCCACCCTGGGTCATCTCCAGTTCTGCAGCGTCCGTTCAGCCCCACCCCCCCCCCCCCCCCACCCTGGGTCATCTCCAGTTCTGCAGCGTCCGTTCAGCCCCACCCCCCCCCCACCCTGGGTCATCTCCAGTTCTGCAGCGTCCGTTCAGCCTCACCCCCCCCCACCCTGGGTCATCTCCAGTTCTGCAGCGTCCGTTCAGCCTCACCCCCCCCCACCCTGGGTCATCTCCAGTTCTGCAGCGTCCGTTCAGCCTCACCCCCCCCCCACACCCTGGGTCATCTCCAGTTCTGCAGCGTCCGTTCAGCCTCACCCCCCCACCCTGGGTCATCTCCAGTTCTGCAGCGTCCGTTCAGCCTCACCCCCCCCCCCACCCTGGGTCATCTCCAGTTCTGCAACGTCCGTTCATCCTCACCCCCCCCCACCCTGGGTCATCTCCAGTTCTGCAGCGTCCGTTCAGCCTCACCCCCCCCACCCTGGGTCATCTCCAGTTCTGCAGCGTCCGTTCAGCCTCACCCCCCCCCCACCCTGGGTCATCTCCAGTTCTGCAGCGTCCGTTCAGCCCCACCCCCCCCCCACCCTGGGTCATCTCCAGTTCTGCAGCGTCCGTTCAGCCTCACCCCCCCCAACCTGGGTCATCTCCAGTTCTGCAGCGTCCGTTCAGCCTCACCCCCCCCACCCTGGGTCATCTCCAGTTCTGCAGTGTCCGTTCAGCCTCACCCCCCCCCCACCCTGGGTCATCTCCAGTTCTGCAGCGTCCGTTCAGCCCCCCCCCCCCCCCCCACCCTGGGTCATCTCCAGTTCTGCAGCGTCCGTTCAGCCCCCCCCCCCCCCCCCACCCTGGGTCATCTCCAGTTCTGCAGCGTCCGTTCAGCCTCACCCCCCCCCAACCTGGGTCATCTCCAGTTCTGCAGCGTCCGTTCAGCCTCACCCCCCCCCAACCTGGGTCATCTCCAGTTCTGCAGCGTCCGTTCAGCCTCACCCCCCCCACCCTGGGTCATCTCCAGTTCTGCAGTGTCCGTTCAGCCTCACCCCCCCCCCACCCTGGGTCATCTCCAGTTCTGCAGCGTCCGTTCAGCCCCACCCCCCCCCAACCTGGGTCATCTCCAGTTCTGCAGCGTCCGTTCAGCCTCACCCCCCCCCAACCTGGGTCATCTCCAGTTCTGCAGCGTCCGTTCAGCCTCACCCCCCCCCACCCTGGGTCATCTCCAGTTCTGCAGTGTCCGTTCAGCCTCACCCCCCCCCCACCCTGGGTCATCTCCAGTTCTGCAGCGTCCGTTCAGCCCCACCCCCCCCACCCTGGGTCATCTCCAGTTCTGCAGCGTCCGTTCAGCCTCACCCCCCCCCCCCCCCCCCCCCTGGGTCATCTCCAGTTCTGCAGCGTCTGTTCAGCCTCACCCCCCCCCCCACCCTGGGTCATCTCCAGTTCTGCAGCGTCTGTTCAGCCTCACCCCCCCCCCCACCCTGGGTCATCTCCAGTTCTGCAGCGTCTGTTCAGCCTCACCCCCCCCCCCCCACCCTGGGTCATCTCCAGTTCTGCAGCGTCTGTTCAGCCTCACCCCCCCCCACCCTGGGTCATCTCCAGTTCTGCAGTGTCCGTTCAGCCTCACCCCCCCCCCCCACCCTGGGTCATCTCCAGTTCTGCAGCGTCTGTTCAGCCTCACCCCCCCCCCCCCCCACCCTGGGTCATCTCCAGTTCTGCAGCGTCTGTTCAGCCTCACCCCCCCCCACCCTGGGTCATCTCCAGTTCTGCAGCGTCCGTTCAGCCCCACCCCCCCCCACCCTGGGTCATCTCCAGTTCTGCAGCGTCCGTTCAGCCTCACCCCCCCCCCCCACCCTGGGTCATCTCCAGTTCTGCAGCGTCTGTTCAGCCTCACCCCCCCCCCCCCACCCTGGGTCATCTCCAGTTCTGCAGCGTCTGTTCAGCCTCACCCCCCCCCACCCTGGGTCATCTCCAGTTCTGCAGTGTCCGTTCAGCCTCACCCCCCCCCCACCCTGGGTCATCTCCAGTTCTGCAGCGTCCGTTCAGCCCCACCCCCCCCACCCTGGGTCATCTCCAGTTCTGCAGCGTCCGTTCAGCCTCACACCCCCCCCCCCCCCCCCCCCCACCCTGGGTCATCTCCAGTTCTGCAGCGTCTGTTCAGCCTCACCCCCCCCCCCACCCTGGGTCATCTCCAGTTCTGCAGCGTCTGTTCAGCCTCACCCCCCCCCCCCCACCCTGGGTCATCTCCAGTTCTGCAGCGTCTGTTCAGCCTCACCCCCCCCCCCCCACCCTGGGTCATCTCCAGTTCTGCAGCGTCTGTTCAGCCTCACCCCCCCCCACCCTGGGTCATCTCCAGTTCTGCAGCGTCCGTTCAGCCCCACCCCCCCCCACCCTGGGTCATCTCCAGTTCTGCAGCGTCCGTTCAGCCTCACCCCCCCCCCCCACCCTGGGTCATCTCCAGTTCTGCAGCGTCCGTTCAGCCCCACCCCCCCCCACCCTCACCACCTCCCCACATACTTCAGTGCCATTTGAACTATTGTGAGACCACGGTGAGGAAGAATGAATGGTGTGGGTTAGAAGGTTGAGACAGAAAGAAATGAGGAGGGCAGCATGTTTACCTTTAGCTGTTAAACGGTTGTTGTCATGATGGGACAGACACATGGGAAACACATGGAAAACAAACACAACGACAAAATAAACATTCAACAAAAATGAAAGAAACCTAGGAATTGAAAATAATGACACACATCTAAAACATATTAAAAGTATAATTGATATAAAAGTAGAAATCCAAATCAAATGGCCATCAGCACAGGCAGGGTAGGTGTCATGGTGTCTGCTGACCAAGGCTGTTTGTAATGATAACACGGGATCAGACACGGCACAATGTCTGACGGCTCAGACAGCAGAACACGTGACTGAGCCGTCTCTTTGCTGATGGTAGGCACAGAAGGAATGTGTGTTTATTATCGACACAAACACACACAGAACCATGATGATGGGTTGAAATGCTAGATTTCTATAGCTTCATTCTCATTAAAGAGTCATTATCACTTCTACACCATTACTTGTTAGTCAAGCTGGTTTCCATGGCAACATACACACACGCACACAGTATTGCCATGGATGATTGTTCCAGTGTAGTTAACCCTGTGTGTGTTTAAGGTGTTAGGGGTTAAAGGAGTGTTTTAACCCTTACCCCTCTCTGCTGCTGCTGGCCTCTACAACAGAACAACGGGCAGAGTGAGTCTTTATACACACACACGCATACACACACACTGCAAGGCCTATTTGGTGGACAGAAAATGTCTCCAACTGTGTGCACATCATTACAACACATAGACAGCAGAGGGTGCTGTTTCTCCTGACCTTCACTGGGTTCCCTGTCGGAGGTCATTCAGTGAGACAACACAGACTGTCAAACATACGCACTATTGAGAAAGTCATCAAATATATGTGTGTTACCCATTGAACGTGCAGTGTGTGTGTGTTACCCATTGAATGTGCAGTGTGTGTGTGTGTGTGTGTGTTTGGCAGGGACACACACCTTGCTGGCCTTCAGGACATTGATCTGCTCTTCATTCACTGTGTCCTTGTTCTTCTCCAGAAAGCCATCACACTGGTACTGCACCTGGACATAACAGTTAGAAAATAAAGTCATTTTGCTGACACTTTAATCCAAAGTGATTTTCAGAAAATGTCAACTTTGACTCAGATTATCAATCAGAACTGTCAACTTTGACTCAGATTATCAATCAGAACTGTCAACTTTGACTCAGATTAATAATTTGACTCAGATTATCAATCAGAACAGCATTCATTTAATTCATAGAGTGACCCGCTCACTTCCCGCTCTCTGTAACCCGACACTGAGACTAAAACAGAATTTAGCAGTACTGGGTCAGCCAAGACATCAACACACAGTGATCAGTACCTTGTCAGCGAAGTGCTGTATGATGAAGGCTTTGTTGGACATGCGAGGTTTCTCAAACAGAGAGCAGGTCTTCAGATGGGTGTTATACAGCTTCTGGGCCCACGAGTCATCTGAACCTTTAGGCATCTGGACACACAGAACACTGGTTCACACTAGTTACTCTGGATGTGTGTGTGTCTGTGTTATGGGTGTCTGTGTACGCCCCTGCATTACGTATTTGTGTATGTATGCATGTATGTGTGCCTCTGCATTATGTGTGTGTGTGTGTGTGTGCCTACCTTGCACTCTTCATCCAGCAGGTCGAGTACCCCCATCTTGGCCTCTATGAGGTTGATACATGGCTGGTTATCATAGAAGTCTATCAGAGTCCAGGGAATCTGCTCCTTCAAATACTCCTCCTGCTCCAGCTTGAACACATGCTGTAGATAGGAGAGGAAAGGAGGGGAGGAGAGAAGAGAGGGGAGTGGAAAGGAGGGGAGAAGAGAGGGGAAAGGAAAGGGAAGAGGGCAGAGGAGAGGGCAGAGAAAATGAGAGGGGAAGGGAGAGGGGAGAGGAAAGGGGAGGGGAGAGGATGGGAGAAGGGGGAGGGAGAGGGGAGAGGAAAGGGGAGGGGAGAGGAAAGGAGAAGGGGGAGGGGAGAGGAAAGGAAAGGGGAGAGGAAAAGGGAGGGGAGAGGAAAGGGCAGAGGAAAGGAGAGGGCAGAGGAAATGAGAGGGGAAGGGAGAGGATGGGAGAAGGGGGAGGGAGAGGAAAGGAGAAGGGGGAGGGGAGAGGAAAGGAAAGGGGAGAGGAAAAGGGAGGGGAGAAGAAAGGGCAGAGGAAAGGAGAGGGCAGAGGAAAGGAAAGAGGAGAGGAAAGGAAAGGAAAGAGGAGAGGAAAAGGGAGGGGAGAGGGGAGGGGAGAGGAGAGGAAAGGGCAGAGGAAAGGAAAGGGGAGAGGAAAAGGGAGGGGAGAGGGCAGAGGAAAGGAGAGGGCAGAGGAAAGGAGAGGGCAGAGGAAAGAGAGGAAAGGAGAGGGCAGAGGAAAGGAGAGGGCAGATGAAAGGAGAGGGCAGAGGAAAGGAGAGGGCAGAGGAAAGGAGAGGGCAGAGGAAAAGGGAGGAGAGAGGAAAGGGGAGAGGAAAAGGGAGGGGAGGGGAGAGGAGAGGGCAGAGGAAAGGAGAGGGCATAGGAAAGGAGAGGGCAGAGGAAAGGAGAGAGGAAAAGGGAGGGGAGGGGAGAGAAGAGGAAAGGGCAGAGGAAAGGAGAGGGCAGAGAAAAGGAGAGGGCAGAGGAAAGGAGAGGGCAGAGGAAAGGAGAGGGCAGAGGAAAGGAGAGGGCAGAGGAAAGGAGAGGGCAGAGGAAAGGAGAGGGCAGAGGAAATGAGAGGGCAGAGGAAAGGAGAGGGCAGAGGAAAGGAGAGGGCAGAGGAAAGGAGAGGGCAGAGGAGAGGAGAGGGCAGAGGAGAGGAGAGGGCAGAGGAGAGGAGAGGGCAGAGGAAAGGAGAGGGCAGAGGAAAGGAGAGGGTAGAGGAAAGGAGAGGGCAGAGGAAAAGGGAGGAGAGAGGAAAGGAGAGGGCAGAGGAAAGGAGAGGGCAGAGGAAAGGAGAGGGCAGAGGAAAGGAGAGAGGAAAAGGGAGGGGAGGGGAGAGGAGAGGGCAGAGGAAAGGAGAGGGCATAGGAAAGGAGAGGGCAGAGGAAAAGGGAGGAGAGAGGAAAGGAGAGGGCAGAGGAAAGGAGAGGGCAGAGGAAAGGAGAGGGCAGAGGAAAGGAGAGAGGAAAAGGGAGGGGAGGGGAGAGGAGAGGAAAGGGCAGAGGAAAGGAGAGGGCATAGGAAAGGAGAGGGCAGAGGAAAGGAGAGGAAAAGGGAGGGGAGGGGAGAGAAGAGGAAAGGGCAGAGGAAAGGAGAGGGCAGAGGAAAGGAAAGGGCAGAGGAAAGGAGAGGGCAGAGGAAAGGACAGGGCAGAGGAAAGGACAGGGCAGAGGAAAGGAGAGGGCAGAGGAAAGGAGAGGACAGAGGAAAGGAGAGGGCAGAGGAGAGGAGAGGGCAGAGGAGAGGAGAGGGCAGAGGAAAGGAGAGGGCAGAGGAAAGGAAAGGGCAGAGGAAAGGAGAGGGCAGAGGAAAGGAGAGGGCAGAGGAAAGGAGAGAGGAAAAGGGAGGGCAGAGGAAAGGAGAGAGGAAAAGGAGAGGGCAGAGGAAAGGAGAGAGGAAAAGGGAGGGCAGAGGAAAGGAGAGAGGAAAAGGGAGGGGAGGGGAGAGGAGAGGAAAGGGCAGAGGAAAGGAGAGGACAGAGGAAAGGAGAGGGCAGAGGAAAGGAGAGGACAGAGGAAAGGAGAGGACAGAGGAAAGGAGAGGACAGAGGAAAGGAGAGGGCAGAGGAGAGGAGAGGGCAGAGGAAAGGAGAGGACAGAGGAAAGGAGAGGGCAGAGGAAAGGAGAGGAGAGGGAAGGTCAGCATGTACAGAGAGGATCACATTGTTACTCTGCATCAATAACCAAACGATATCAAACTATTTATATTGTTATTGTGGAATACTTTTACACACCAACAGGGTTATCTAGACAACGGCAACACAGGAGTTCAGTTTCAGACAGGACACACAGTTTTCTCACCATGTTAAACTGCTGTTGCAGTTTCTCGTTAGCATAGTTGATACAGAACTGTTCAAAACTGTTGATCTCAAACGTCTCAAACCTGGAGAGCAGAGAAGAGGTCAGAGTGACTGTCTCACGCACGCACACGCACACACACACACACACACACACACACACACACACACACACACACACACCCCACACAACCCACCCATAGATATCCAGGACTCCTATGAAGGAGTGCTGTTTGACAGTGGCGCGTAGAGATTTGTTGACATGGTCCACGATCCAGTTGAAGACTTTGGCGTAGATGTGTTTGGCGAGCGCGTCGCGGGCATTGGAGGCTTGCAGCCGAGGGATGGGCTTGATGTAGGTCTCCTGGGCTGTCTTCAGCTTCTTGTGGCACAGCCAATGAGACATGTCCTGGTAGGTCACGCCCATCAGCTCACAGAACACCGTCAGGTGGCGGTTATTGGGCTGAGAGAGAGGGATTCATGGTCATGTCAATCAATTGCTCAACTCGTCTTTCTGCTATTCTTTCCATCTACTTGAACCTTCTTAACCATCTTGGAGAAGGTCCAAGGTCTCTCCCATCAGACCTTCTTCTCCAATGGGTTTTGAGAAGGAGGTGAGGATAGAGGATGCAAGGAAGTGAGTCAAGACGATTTGAGAAAGAGTCAATCATTAGGAGAGGTCAGAGGTTTAATAATAGAGGTTAGAGGTCAGAGAGGTTTGAGGTGTCTCCTTACAGGTATGATGCTGCTGTCAGAGTCTCGGTCCTTGATCTCCACGTTGCCCAGATGTAAGATGGCAGCCAGGACCTGGAACAGCCCCTTCTGGTTCAACTCGTTGATGCCTGAACACAAATACACACAAAACAATACTATCAAAATCAACCCTACACTAAAAACCAAATGGGACTGAGAGTAAATGTGGTGTTTGTGTGTGACCTAGGACAGTAGGGTAGCTTAGCGCTTAGAGTATTGGGCCAGTACCCGAAAGGTAGCTGGTTTGAATACACAGGGGAAAGTCGACAAGGTGAAAATCTGTCTATGTTCACTTAAGCAAGGCACTAAACCCTAATTTGCTCCAGGGGCGCAACATTACTATGGCTGACCCTGTAAAACAGCACGTTTCACTGCACCTATCCAGTGTATGTGACAATTAAACCTAGTTGTGTGTGTATATATTACCTAGCAGTGAGAAGGAATGTCAGGTGTGTGTGTGTGTATATATTACCTAGCAGTGAGAAGGAATGTCAGGTGTGTGTGTATATATTACCTAGCAGTGAGAAGGCATGTCAGGTGTGTGTGTGTGTATATATTACCTAGCAGTGAGAAGGAATGTCAGGTGTGTGTGTATATATTACCTAGCAGTGAGAAGGCATGTTGTGTTGTGCACATCTCTTTAGCATCGTCGACTCCATCGATGACCGGGTTCCGGCCCTGATTGGTGCAGTGGAAGACATCAGCACTACCTGCATGGACACACACACACACACACACACACACACACACACACACACACACACACACACACACACACACACACACACACACACACACACACACACACACACACACACACACACACACACACACACAGTTAATTAGTAGCCTATAGAAAGTATTCTATTCAACTGTTTAGAGCAGCTTCCCAGGAGAGTACTGCTACATTAGGGTCACTGGGATCACACAGGGCCACATCCTGACCTGATGTGGGTGTGACACATTGAATACTCTTACTAATACGTGCACACATAAACTGTGCACACATGCACAAGACAAAGCCTTCTCTATACTAAAGCAACCATAGCCTGTTACCTGGCAACTCAGGGCTGATATCACCGTGACAACACCTCCATTTTGGGGGTGTGTCTCTGCCAAGAGGCCAGCTGAGCGAGACTAGGGCAATGTGTGTTTGTGTGTGTGGCAGAGATGAAGTGTGTCTAACAGCAGATGAAGTGTGAGTGTGTGTGTGTGTGTGTGTGTGTGTTCACAGGTGGAATTAAGGAATATTTTGAGGAGCAACACACAGCCTTGTTAGATGACACACACAGTCTCTTTCTGCCTCACACCCAGGGAGAGAGCTAACATGATCTCTACCTCAGTCTATCTCTGCGGGCAGCTGGGCACCTCACACCCACAACATGACCTCTGATCTAACAGGAGCTCTACTGTAGTTAGTATGACCCCACAGTTAATATGACTCAATAGGTCTGTCCTCACATTTCTGTTTACAAATACACATCTCACCTATATGATCTAATATGGTTGTCTATGATCACGGAGAATGACTGGGCGCCATTTTGAATGATCCATGTGTCATTTATTGAATTCAATAAATTGCCTGACAACTGATCCTGAATTTAATTCCACTGCCCTGCCAATTGCTTCAAATCAAACCTTTTTTGTCACATGCGCCGAATACAACAAGTGTAGACCTTACCGTGAAATGCTGAATACAACAAGTGTAGACCTTACTGTGAATGTACACCCCCCTGTATATATTGACTCTGTACCGGCACCCCCCTGTATATAGTCTCCACATCGACTCTGTACGGGCACCCCCCTGTATATATTGACTCTGTACCGGCACCCCCCTGTATATAGTCTCCACATTGACTCTGTACCGGCACCCCCCTGTATATAGTCTCCACATCGACTCTGTACCGGCACCCCCCTGTATATAGTCTCCACATCGACTCTGTACCGGCACCCCCCTGTATATATTGACTCTGTACCGGCACCTCCCTGTATATATTGACTCTGTACCGGCACCCCCCTGTATATATTGACTCTGTACCGGCACCCCCCTGTATATAGTCTCCACATTGACTCTGTACCGGCACCCCCCTGTATATAGTCTCCACATCGACTCTGTACCGGCTCCCCCCTGTATATAGTCTCCACATCGACTCTGTACCGGCAAACCCCTGTATATATTGACTCTGTACCGGCACCCCCCTGTATATATTGACTCTGTACCGGCACCCCCCTGTATATAGTCTCCACATTGACTGTGTACCGGCACCCCCCTGTATATAGTCTCCACATTGACTGTGTACCAGCTCCCCCCTGTATATAGCCTCCACATTGACTCTATACCGGCTCCCCCCTGTATATAGTCTCCACATTGACTCTGTACCGGCTCCAACCTGTATATAGTCTCCACATTGACTCTGTACCGGCACCCCCCTGTATATAGTCTCCACATTGACTCTGTACTGGCTCCCCCTGTATATAGTCTCCACATCGACTCTGTACCGGCACCCCCCTGTATATAGTCTCCACATTGACTCTGTACCGGCACCCCCCTGTATATAGTCTCCACATTGACTCTGTACCGGCACCCCCCTGTATATAGTCTCCACATTGACTCTGTACCGGCACCCCCCTGTATATAGTCTCCACATTGACTGTGTACCGGCTCCCCCCTGTATATAGTCTCCACATTGACTCTGTACCGGCTCCCCCCTGTATATAGTCTCCACATTGACTCTGTACCGGCACCCCCCTGTATATAGTCTCCACATTGACTCTGTACCGGCACCCCCCTGTATATATTGACTCTGTACCGGCACCCCCCTGTATATAGTCTCCACATTGACTCTGTACCGGCTCCCCCCTGTATATAGTCTCCACATTGACTCTGTACTGGCACCCCCCTGTATATATTGACTCTGTACCGGCACCCACCTGTATATAGTCTCCACATTGACTCTGTACCGGCTCCCCCCTGTATATAGTCTCCACATTGACTCTGTACCGGCTCCCCCCTGTATATAGTCTCCACATTGACTCTGTACTGGCTCCCCCCTGTATATAGTCTCCACATCGACTCTGTACCGGCACCCCCCTGTATATAGTCTCCACATTGACTCTGTACCGGCACCCCCCTGTATATAGTCTCCACATTGACTCTGTACCGGCTCCCCCCTGTATATAGTCTCCACATTGACTCTGTACCGCTCCCCCCTGTATATAGTCTCCACATTGACTCTGTACCGGCACCCCCCTGTATATAGTCTCCACATTGACTCTGTACCGGCACCCCCCTGTATATAGTCTCCACATCGACTCTGTACCGGCTCCCCCTGTATATAGTCTCCACATTGACTCTGTACCGGCACCCCCCTGTATATAGTCTCCACATTGACTCTGTACCGGCTCCCCCCTGTATATAGTCTCCACATTGACTTTGTACCGGCACCCCCCTGTATATAGTCTCCACATTGACTCTGTACCGGCACCCCCCTGTATATAGTCTCCACATTGACTCTGTACCGGCACCCCCCTGTATATAGTCTCCACATTGACTCTGTACCGGCACCCCCCTGTATATAGTCTCCACATTGACTCTGTACCGGCACCCCCCTGTATATATTGACTCTGTACCGGCACCCCCCTGTATATAGTCTCCACATTGACTCTGTACCGGCACCCCCCTGTATATAGTCTCCACATTGACTCTGTACCGGCACCCCCCTGTATATAGTCTCCACATTGACTCTGTACCAGCTCCCCCCTGTATATAGTCTCCACATTAACTGTGTACCGGCACCCCCCTGTATATAGTCTCCACATTGACTCTGTACCGGCACCCCCCTGTATATAGTCTCCACATTGACTCGGTACCGGCAGCCCCCTGTATATAGTCTCCACATTGACTCTGTACCGGCCCCCCCCTGTATATAGTCTCCACATTGACTCGGTACCGGCAGCCCCCTGTATATAGTCTCCACATTGACTCTGTACCGGCACCCTCCTGTATATATTGACTCTGTACCGGCTCCCCCCTGTATATAGTCTCCACATTAACTGTGTGCCGGCACCCCCCTGTATATAGTCTCCACATTGACTCTGTACCGGCTCCCCCCTGTATATAGTCTCCACATTAACTGTGTACCGGCACCCCCCTGTATATAGTCTCCACATTGACTGTGTACCGGCACCCCCCTGTATATAGTCTCCACATTGACTGTGTACCGGCACCCCCCTGTATATAGTCTCCACATTGACTCTGTACCGGCTCCCCCCTGTATATAGTCTCCACATTGACTGTGTACCGGCACCCCCCCTGTATATAGTCTCCACATTGACTCTGTACCGGCTCCCCCTTGTATATAGTCTCCACATTGGCTCTGTACCCGCTCCCCCCTGTATATATAGTCTCCACATTGACTCTGTACCGGCTCCCCCCTGTATATAGTCTCCACATTGACTCTGTACCGGCTCCCCCCTGTATATAGTCTCCACATTGACTCTGTACCGGCTCCCCCCTGTATATAGTCTCCACATTGACTCTGTACTGGCTCCCCCCTGTATATAGTCTCCACATCAACTCTGTACCGGCACCCCCCTGTATATAGTCTCCACATTGACTCTGTACCGGCACCCCCCTGTATATAGTCTCCACATTGACTCTGTACCAGCTCCCCCCTGTATATAGTCTCCACATTGACTCTGTACCGCTCCCCCCTGTATATAGTCTCCACATTGACTCTGTACCGGCACCCCCCTGTATATAGTCTCCACATTGACTCTGTACCGGCACCCCCCTGTATATAGTCTCCACATCGACTCTGTACCAGCTCCCCCTGTATATAGTCTCCACATTGACTCTGTACCGGCACCCCCCTGTATATAGTCTCCACATTGACTCTGTACCGGCTCCCCCCTGTATATAGTCTCCACATTGACTTTGTACCGGCACCCCCCTGTATATAGTCTCCACATTGACTCTGTACCGGCACCCCCCTGTATATAGTCTCCACATTGACTCTGTACCGGCTCCCCCCTGTATATAGTCTCCACATTGACTCTGTACCGGCACCCCCCTGTATATAGTCTCCACATTGACTCTGTACCGGCACCCCCCTGTATATAGTCTCCACATTGACTCTGTACCGGCTCCCCCCTGTATATAGTCTCCACATTGACTCTGTACCGCTCCCCCCTGTATATAGTCTCCACATTGACTCTGTACCGGCACCCCCCTGTATATAGTCTCCACATTGACTCTGTACCGGCACCCCCCTGTATATAGTCTCCACATTGACTCTGTACCAGCTCCCCCCTGTATATAGTCTCCACATTAACTGTGTACCGGCACCCCCCTGTATATAGTCTCCACATTGACTCTGTACCGGCACCCCCCTGTATATAGTCTCCACATTGACTCTGTACCGGCACCCCCCTGTATATAGTCTCCACATTGACTCTGTACCGGCACCCCCCTGTATATAGTCTCCACATCGACTCTGTACCGGCACCCCCCTGTATATAGTCTCCACATTGACTCTGTACCGGCACCCCCCTGTATATAGTCTCCACATTGACTCTGTACCGGCTCCCCCCTGTATATAGTCTCCACATTGACTCTGTACCGCTCCCCCCTGTATATAGTCTCCACATTGACTCTGTACCGGCACCCCCCTGTATATAGTCTCCACATTGACTCTGTACCGGCACCCCCCTGTATATAGTCTCCACATCGACTCTGTACCGGCTCCCCCTGTATATAGTCTCCACATTGACTCTGTACCGGCACCCCCCTGTATATAGTCTCCACATTGACTCTGTACCGGCTCCCCCCTGTATATAGTCTCCACATTGACTTTGTACCGGCACCCCCCTGTATATAGTCTCCACATTGACTCTGTACCGGCACCCCCCTGTATATAGTCTCCACATTGACTCTGTACCGGCACCCCCCTGTATATAGTCTCCACATTGACTCTGTACCGGCACCCCCCTGTATATAGTCTCCACATTGACTCTGTACCGGCACCCCCCTGTATATATTGACTCTGTACCGGCACCCCCCTGTATATAGTCTCCACATTGACTCTGTACCGGCACCCCCCTGTATATAGTCTCCACATTGACTCTGTACCGGCACCCCCCTGTATATAGTCTCCACATTGACTCTGTACCGGCTCCCCCTTGTATATAGTCTCCACATTGGCTCTGTACCCGCTCCCCCCTGTATATAGTCTCCACATTGACTCTGTACCGGCACCCCCCTGTATATAGTCTCCACATTGACTCTGTACCGGCTCCCCCCTGTATATAGTCTCCACATTGACTCTGTACCGGCTCCCCCCTGTATATAGTCTCCACATTGACTCTGTACCGGCTCCCCCCTGTATATAGTCTCCACATTGACTCTGTACCGGCTCCCCCCTGTATATAGTCTCCACATTGACTCTGTACCGGCTCCCCCCTGTATATAGTCTCCACATTGACTGTGTACCGGCTCCCCCCTGTATATAGTCTCCACATTAACTGTGTACCGGCACCCCCCTGTATATAGTCTCCACATTGACTCTGTACCGGCACCCCCCTGTATATAGTCTCCACATTGACTCTGTACCGGCACCCCCCTGTATATAGTCTCCACATTGACTCTGTACCGGCACCCCCCTGTATATAGTCTCCACATTGACTCTGTACCGGCTCCCCCCTGTATATAGTCTCCACATTGACTCTGTACTGGCACCCCCCTGTATATATTGACTCTGTACCGGCACCCCCCTGTATATAGTCTCCACATTGACTCTGTACCGGCACCCCCCTGTATATAGTCTCCACATTGACTCTGTACCGGCTCCCCCCTGTATATAGTCTCCACATTGACTCTGTACCGGCTCCCCCCTGTATATAGTCTCCACATTGACTCTGTACTGGCTCCCCCCTGTATATAGTCTCCACATCGACTCTGTACCGGCACCCCCCTGTATATAGTCTCCACATCGACTCTGTACCGGCTCCCCCCTGTATATAGTCTCCACATTGACTCTGTACCGCTCCCCCCTGTATATAGTCTCCACATTGACTCTGTACCGGCACCCCCCTGTATATAGTCTCCACATTGACTCTGTACCGGCACCCCCCTGTATATAGTCTCCACATCGACTCTGTACCGGCTCCCCCTGTATATAGTCTCCACATTGACTCTGTACCGGCACCCCCCTGTATATAGTCTCCACATTGACTCTGTACCGCTCCCCCCTGTATATAGTCTCCACATTGACTCTGTACCGGCACCCCCCTGTATATAGTCTCCACATTGACTCTGTACCGGCACCCCCCTGTATATAGTCTCCACATCGACTCTGTACCGGCTCCCCCTGTATATAGTCTCCACATTGACTCTGTACCGGCACCCCCCTGTATATAGTCTCCACATTGACTCTGTACCGGCTCCCCCCTGTATATAGTCTCCACATTGACTTTGTACCGGCACCCCCCTGTATATAGTCTCCACATTGACTCTGTACCGGCACCCCCCTGTATATAGTCTCCACATTGACTCTGTACCGGCACCCCCCTGTATATAGTCTCCACATTGACTCTGTACCGGCACCCCCCTGTATATAGTCTCCACATTGACTCTGTACCGGCACCCCCCTGTATATATTGACTCTGTACCGGCACCCCCCTGTATATAGTCTCCACATTGACTCTGTACCGGCACCCCCCTGTATATAGTCTCCACATTGACTCTGTACCGGCACCCCCCCGTATATAGTCTCCACATTGACTCTGTACCGGCACCCCCCTGTATATAGTCTCCACATTGACTCGGTACCGGCACCCCCCTGTATATAGTCTCCACATTGACTCTGTACCGGCACCCTCCTGTATATATTGACTCTGTACCGGCACCCCCCTGTATATAGTCTCCACATTGACTCTGTACCGGCACCCCCCTGTATATAGTCTCCACATTGACTCGGTACCGGCACCCCCCTGTATATAGTCTCCACATTGACTCTGTACCGGCTCCCCCCTGTATATAGTCTCCACATTGACTTTGTACCGGCACCCCCCTGTATATAGTCTCCACATTGACTCTGTACCGGCACCCCCCTGTATATAGTCTCCACATTGACTCTGTACCGGCACCCCCCTGTATATAGTCTCCACATTGACTCTGTACCGGCACCCCCCTGTATATAGTCTCCACATTGACTCTGTACCGGCACCCCCCTGTATATATTGACTCTGTACCGGCACCCCCCTGTATATAGTCTCCACATTGACTATGTACCGGCACCCCCCTGTATATAGTCTCCACATTGACTCTGTACCGGCACCCCCCTGTATATAGTCTCCACATTGACTCTGTACCGGCACCCCCCCGTATATAGTCTCCACATTGACTCTGTACCGGCACCCCCCTGTATATAGTCTCCACATTGACTCGGTACCGGCACCCCCCTGTATATAGTCTCCACATTGACTCTGTACCGGCACCCCCCTGTATATAGTCTCCACATTGACTCTGTACCGGCACCCCCCTGTATATAGTCTCCACATTGACTCTGTACCGGCACCCCCCTGTATATATTGACTCTGTACCGGCACCCCCCTGTATATAGTCTCCACATTGACTCTGTACCGGCACCCCCCTGTATATAGTCTCCACATTGACTCTGTACCGGCTCCCCCCTGTATATAGTCTCCACATTGACTCTGTACCGGCTCCCCCCTGTATATAGTCTCCACATTGACTCTGTACCGGCTCCCCCCTGTATATAGTCTCCACATTGACTCTGTACCGGCTCCCCCCTGTATATAGTCTCCACATTGACTGTGTACCGGCTCCCCCCTGTATATAGTCTCCACATTAACTGTGTACCGGCACCCCCCTGTATATAGTCTCCACATTGACTCTGTACCGGCACCCCCCTGTATATAGTCTCCACATTGACTCTGTACCGGCACCCCCCTGTATATAGTCTCCACATTGACTCTGTACCGGCACCCCCCTGTATATAGTCTCCACATTGACTCTGTACCGGCTCCCCCCT
This sequence comes from Oncorhynchus clarkii lewisi, assembly GCF_045791955.1. Classification (NCBI taxonomy): domain Eukaryota; kingdom Metazoa; phylum Chordata; class Actinopteri; order Salmoniformes; family Salmonidae; genus Oncorhynchus; species Oncorhynchus clarkii. Next base: position 30,641,386 of record NC_092172.1, on the reverse strand, counting down.
GTATATAGTCTCCACATTGACTCTGTACTGGCACCCCCCTGTATATATTGACTCTGTACCGGCACCCCCCTGTATATAGTCTCCACATTGACTCTGTACCGGCACCCCCCTGTATATAGTCTCCACATTGACTCTGTACCGGCTCCCCCCTGTATATAGTCTCCACATTGACTCTGTACCGGCTCCCCCCTGTATATAGTCTCCACATTGACTCTGTACTGGCTCCCCCCTGTATATAGTCTCCACATCGACTCTGTACCGGCACCCCCCTGTATATAGTCTCCACATCGACTCTGTACCGGCTCCCCCCTGTATATAGTCTCCACATTGACTCTGTACCGCTCCCCCCTGTATATAGTCTCCACATTGACTCTGTACCGGCACCCCCCTGTATATAGTCTCCACATTGACTCTGTACCGGCACCCCCCTGTATATAGTCTCCACATCGACTCTGTACCGGCTCCCCCTGTATATAGTCTCCACATTGACTCTGTACCGGCACCCCCCTGTATATAGTCTCCACATTGACTCTGTACCGCTCCCCCCTGTATATAGTCTCCACATTGACTCTGTACCGGCACCCCCCTGTATATAGTCTCCACATTGACTCTGTACCGGCACCCCCCTGTATATAGTCTCCACATCGACTCTGTACCGGCTCCCCCTGTATATAGTCTCCACATTGACTCTGTACCGGCACCCCCCTGTATATAGTCTCCACATTGACTCTGTACCGGCTCCCCCCTGTATATAGTCTCCACATTGACTTTGTACCGGCACCCCCCTGTATATAGTCTCCACATTGACTCTGTACCGGCACCCCCCTGTATATAGTCTCCACATTGACTCTGTACCGGCACCCCCCTGTATATAGTCTCCACATTGACTCTGTACCGGCACCCCCCTGTATATAGTCTCCACATTGACTCTGTACCGGCACCCTCCTGTATATATTGACTCTGTACCGGCACCCCCCTGTATATAGTCTCCACATTGACTCTGTACCGGCACCCCCCTGTATATAGTCTCCACATTGACTCTGTACCGGCTCCCCCCTGTATATAGTCTCCACATTGACTCTGTACCGCTCCCCCCTGTATATAGTCTCCACATTGACTCTGTACCGGCACCCCCCTGTATATAGTCTCCACATTGACTCTGTACCGGCACCCCCCTGTATATAGTCTCCACATCGACTCTGTACCGGCTCCCCCTGTATATAGTCTCCACATTGACTCTGTACCGGCACCCCCCTGTATATAGTCTCCACATTGACTCTGTACCGGCTCCCCCCTGTATATAGTCTCCACATTGACTTTGTACCGGCACCCCCCTGTATATAGTCTCCACATTGACTCTGTACCGGCACCCCCCTGTATATAGTCTCCACATTGACTCTGTACCGGCTCCCCCCTGTATATAGTCTCCACATTGACTCTGTACCGGCACCCCCCTGTATATAGTCTCCACATTGACTCTGTACCGGCACCCCCCTGTATATAGTCTCCACATTGACTCTGTACCGGCACCCCCCTGTATATAGTCTCCACATTGACTCTGTACCGGCTCCACCTGTATATAGTCTCCACATTGACTCTGTACCGGCACCCCCCTGTATATAGTCTCCACATTGACTCTGTACCGGCTCCCCCCTGTATAGTCTCCACATTGACTCTGTACCGGCTCCCCCCTGTATATAGTCTCCACATTGACTCTGTACTGGCACCCCCCTGTATATATTGACTCTGTACCGGCACCCCCCTGTATATAGTCTCCACATTGACTCTGTACCGGCACCCCCCTGTATATAGTCTCCACATTGACTCTGTACCGGCTCCCCCCTGTATATAGTCTCCACATTGACTCTGTACCGGCTCCCCCCTGTATATAGTCTCCACATTGACTCTGTACTGGCTCCCCCCTGTATATAGTCTCCACATCGACTCTGTACCGGCACCCCCCTGTATATAGTCTCCACATTGACTCTGTACCGGCACCCCCCTGTATATAGTCTCCACATTGACTCTGTACCGGCTCCCCCCTGTATATAGTCTCCACATTGACTCTGTACCGCTCCCCCCTGTATATAGTCTCCACATTGACTCTGTACCGGCACCCCCCTGTATATAGTCTCCACATTGACTCTGTACCGGCACCCCCCTGTATATAGTCTCCACATCGACTCTGTACCGGCTCCCCCTGTATATAGTCTCCACATTGACTCTGTACCGGCACCCCCCTGTATATAGTCTCCACATTGACTCTGTACCGGCTCCCCCCTGTATATAGTCTCCACATTGACTTTGTACCGGCACCCCCCTGTATATAGTCTCCACATTGACTCTGTACCGGCACCCCCCTGTATATAGTCTCCACATTGACTCTGTACCGGCTCCCCCCTGTATATAGTCTCCACATTGACTCTGTACCGGCACCCCCCTGTATATAGTCTCCACATTGACTCTGTACCGGCACCCCCCTGTATATAGTCTCCACATTGACTCTGTACCGGCACCCCCCTGTATATAGTCTCCACATTGACTCTGTACCGGCACCCCCCTGTAAATAGTCTCCACATTGACTCTGTACCGGCACCCCCCTGTATATAGTCTCCACATTGACTCTGTACCAGCTCCCCCCTGTATATAGTCTCCACATTAACTGTGTACCGGCACCCCCCTGTATATAGTCTCCACATTGACTCTGTACCGGCACCCCCCTGTATATAGTCTCCACATTGACTCTGTACCGGCACCCCCCTGTATATAGTCTCCACATTGACTCGGTACCGGCACCCCCCTGTATATAGTCTCCACATTGACTCTGTACCGGCACCCTCCTGTATATATTGACTCTGTACCGGCTCCCCCCTGTATATAGTCTCCACATTAACTGTGTGCCGGCACCCCCCTGTATATAGTCTCCACATTGACTCTGTACCGGCTCCCCCCTGTATATAGTCTCCACATTAACTGTGTACCGGCACCCCCCTGTATATAGTCTCCACATTGACTGTGTACCGGCAACCCCCTGTATATAGTCTCCACATTGACTGTGTACCGGCACCCCCCTGTATATAGTCTCCACATTGACTCTGTACCGGCTCCCCCCTGTATATAGTCTCCACATTGACTGTGTACCGGCACCCCCCCTGTATATAGTCTCCACATTGACTATGTACCGGCTCCCCCTTGTATATAGTCTCCGCATTGGCTCTGTACCCGCTCCCCTCTGTATATAGTCTCCACATTGACTCTGTACCGGCTCCCCCCTGTATATAGTCTCCACATTGACTCTGTACCGGCTCCCCCCTGTATATAGTCTCCACATTGACTCTGTACCGGCTCCCCCTGTATATAGTCTCCACATTGACTCTGTACCGGCTCCCCCTGTATATAGTCTCCACATTGACTCTGTACCGGCACCCCCCTGTATATAGTCTCCACATCGACTCTGTACCGGCACCCCCCTGTATATAGTTTCCACATCGACTCTGTACGGGCACCCCCTGTATATATTGACTCTGTACCGGCACCCCCCTGTATAAAGTCTCCACATTGACTCTGTACCGGCACCCCCCTGTATATAGTCTCCACATCGACTCTGTACCGGCACCCCCCTGTATATAGTCTCCACATCGACTCTGTACCGGCACCCCCCTGTATATATTGACTCTGTACCGGCACCACCCTGTATATATTGACTCTGTACCGGCACCCCCCTGTATATAGTCTCCACATTGACTCTGTACCGGCACCCCCCTGTATATAGTCTCCACATTGACTCTGTACCGGCACCCCCCTGTATATAGTCTCCACATTGACTCTGTACCGGCACCCCCCTGTATATAGTCTCCACATTGACTCTGTACCGGCACCCCCCTGTATATAGTCTCCACATTGTACCGGCTCCCCCCTGTATATAGTGTCCACATTAACTGTGTACCGGCACTCCCCTGTATATAGTCTCCACATTGACTCTGTACCAGCTCCCCCTGTATATAGTCTCCACATTAACTGTGTACCGGCACCCCCCTGTATATAGTCTCCACATTGACTCTGTACCGGCACCCCCCTGTATATAGTCTCCACATTGACTCTGTACCGGCACCCCCCTGTATATAGTCTCCACATTGACTCTGTACCGGCACCCCCCTGTATATAGTCTCCACATTGACTCTGTACCGGCACCCCCCTGTTTATATTGACTCTGTACCGGCTCCCCCCTGTATACAGTCTCCACATTAACTGTGTGCCGGCACCCCCCTGTATATAGTCTCCACATTGACTCTGTACCGGCTCCCCCCTGTTTATAGTCTCCACATTAACTGTGTACCGGCACCCCCCTGTATATAGTCTCCACATTGACTGTGTACCGGCACCCCCCTGTATATAGTCTCCACATTGACTGTGTACCGGCACCCCCCTGTATATAGTCTCCACATTGACTCTGTACCGGCTCCCCCCTGTATATAGTCTCCACATTGACTCTGTACCGGCTCCCCCTTGTATATAGTCTCCACATTGGCTCTGTACCCGCTCCCCCCTGTATATAGTCTCCACATTGACTCTGTACCGGCACCCCCCTGTATATAGTCTCCACATTGACTCTGTACCGGCTCCCCCCTGTATATAGTCTCCACATTGACTCTGTACCGGCTCCCCCCTGTATATAGTCTCCACATTGACTCTGTACCGGCTCCCCCCTGTATATAGTCTCCACATTGACTCTGTACCGGCTCCCCCCTGTATATAGTCTCCACATTGACTCTGTACCGGCTCCCCCCTGTATATAGTCTCCACATTGACTCTGTACCGGCTCCCCCCTGTATATAGTCTCCACATTGACTCTGTACCGGCTCCCCCCTGTATATAGTCTCCACATTGACTCTGTACCGGCTCCCCCCTGTATATAGTCTCCACATTGACTCTGTACCGGCTCCCCCCTGTATATAGTCTCCACATTGACTGTGTACCGGCTCCCCCCTGTATATAGTCTCCACATTGACTCTGTACCGGCTCCCCCCTGTATATAGTCTCCACATTAACTGTGTACCGGCACCCCCCTGTATATAGTCTCCACATTGACTCTGTACCGGCACCCCCCTGTATATAGTCTCCACATTGACTCTGTACCGGCACCCCCCTGTATATAGTCTCCACATTGACTCTGTACCGGCTCCCCCCTGTATATAGTCTCCACATTGACTCTGTACTGGCACCCCCCTGTATATATTGACTCTGTACCGGCACCCCCCTGTATATAGTCTCCACATTGACTGTGTACCGGCTCCCCCCTGTATATAGTCTCCACATTGACTCTGTACCGGCTCCCCCCTGTATATAGTCTCCACATTAACTGTGTACCGGCACCCCCCTGTATATAGTCTCCACATTGACTCTGTACCGGCACCCCCCTGTATATAGTCTCCACATTGACTCTGTACCGGCACCCCCCTGTATATAGTCTCCACATTGACTCTGTACCGGCTCCCCCCTGTATATAGTCTCCACATTGACTCTGTACTGGCACCCCCTTGTATATATTGACTCTGTACCGGCACCCCCCTGTATATAGTCTCCACATTGACTCTGTACCGGCACCCCCTGTATATTGTCTCCACATTGACTCTGTACCGGCTCCCCCCTGTATATAGTCTCCACATTGACTCTGTACCGGCTCCCCCCTGTATATAGTCTCCACATTGACTCTGTACTGGCTCCCCCCTGTATATAGTCTCCACATCGACTCTGTACCGGCACCCCCCTGTATATAGTCTCCACATTGACTCTGTACCGGCACCCCCCTGTATATATTGTCATTCGTAAGTGAGCATTTCACTGTCTACACCTGTTGTATTTGGAGCATGTGACTAATACAATTGGGTTTGATTTGATATCAGTCCCGGATTGCAGGAAACTTGGCCCCAGTGATGTACTGGGCCGTACGCACTACCCTCTGTAGCGCCTCGAGATCAGATGCCGAGCAGTTGCCATACGGTGATGCAACCATACAGGATGCTCTTGATGGTGCAGCTGTAGAACCTTGTGAGGATCTGGGGACCCATGCAAACTCTTTTCAGTCTCCTGGCGGGGGAAAGGTTTTGTCATACCCGTTTCACGACTGCCTTGGTGTGTTTGGACCAGGATAGTTTGTTGGGGATGGAAACTTGAAACTTTCTACCGACTCTACTACAGCCCCGTTAATGGGGCCTGTTCGGCCCACCTTTTCTTGTAGTCCACGATCATCTCCTGTGTCTTGCTCACATTGAGGGAGAGGTTGTTGTCCTGGCACCAGACTGCCAGGTCTGACCTCCTCCCTATAGGCCGTCTCATCGTTGTCGGTGATCAGGCCTACCACTGTTGTGTCGTCAGCAAACTTAACGATGGTGTTGGAGTCGTGTTTGGCCACGCAGTTGTGGGTGAACGGGGAGTACAGGAGGGGACTACGTATACACTCCTGAGGGGGCCCAGTGTTGATGATCAGTGCGGCAGACATGTTGTTTCCTACCCTCACCACCTGGGGGCGGTCCGTCAGGAAGTCCAGGATCCAGTTGCAGAGGGAGGTGTTTAGTCCCAGGGTACTTAGCTTAGTGATGAGCTTCGTGGGCACTATTGTGTTGAACACTGAGCTATAGTCAATGAACAGCATTCTCACATACAGTGGGGCTAAAAAGTATTTAGTCAGCCACCAATTGTGCAAGTTCTCACACTTAAAAAGATGAGGCCTGTAATTTTCATCATAGGTACACCTCAACTATGACAGACAAAATTAGGAAAAAAAATCCAGAAAATCACATTGTAGGATTTGTTATGAATTTATTTGCAAATTATGGTGGAACATAAGTATTTGGTCACCTACAAACAAGCAAGATTTCTGACTCTCACAGACCTGTAACAACTTCTTTAAGAGGCTCCTCTGTCCTCCACTCTTTACCTGTATTAATGGCACCTGTTTGAACGTGTTATCAGTATAAAAGACACCTGTCCACAACCTCAAACAGTCACACTCCAAACTCCACTATGGCCAAGACCAAAGAGCTGTCAAAGGACACCAGAAACAAAATTGTAGACCTGCACCAGGCTGGGAAGACTGAACCTGCAATAGGTAAGCAGCTTGGTTTGAAGAAATCAACTGTGGGAGCAATTATTAGGAAATGGAAGACATACAAGACCACTGATAATCTCCCTCGATCTGGGGCTCCATGCAAGATCTCACCCCGTGGGGTCAAAATGATCACAAGAACGGTGAGCAAAAATCCCAGAACCACACGGGGGGACCTAGTGAATGACCTGCAGAGAGCTGGGAGCAAAGTAACAAAGCCTACCATCAGTAACACACTACGCCGCCAGGGACTCAAATCCTGCAGTGCCAGACGTGTCCCTCTGCTTAAGCCAGTACATGTCCAGGCCCGTCTGAAGTTTGCTAGAGAGCATTTGGATGATCCAGAAGAAGATTGGGAGAATGTCATATGGTCAGATGAAACCAAAATATAACTTTTTGGTAAAAGCTCAACTCGTCGTGTTTGGAGGACAAAGAATGCTGAGTTGCATCCAAAGAACACCATACCTACTGTGAAGCATGGGGGTGGAAACATCATGCCTTGGAGCTGTTTTTCTGCAAAGGGACCAGGACAACTGATCCGTGTAAAGGAAAGAATGAATGGGGCCATGTATCGTGAGATTTTGAGTGAAAACCTCCTTCCATCAGCAAGGGCACTGAAGATGAAACGTGGCTGGGTCTTTCAGCATGACAATGATCCCTAACACACCGCCCGGGCAACGAAGGAGTGGCTTCGTAAGAAGCATTTCAAGGTCCTGGAGTGGCCTAGCCAGTCTCCAGATCTCAACCCCATAGAAAATCTTTGGAGGGAGTTGAAAGTCCGTGTCGCCCAGCAACAGCCCCAAAACATCACTGCTCTAGAGGAGATCTGCATGGAGGAATGGGCCAAAATACCAGCAACAGTATGTAAAAACCTTGTGAACACTTACAGAAAACGTTTGACCTCTGTCATTGCCAACAAAGGGTATATAACAAAGTATTGAGATAAACTTTTGTTATTGACCAAATACTTATTTTCCACCATAATTTGCAAATAAATTCATGAAAAATCCTACAATGTGATTTTCTGGATTTTTTTTCTAATTTTGTCTGTCATAGTTGAAGTGTACCTATGATGGAAATTACAGGCCTCTCTCATATTTTTAAGTGGGAGAACTTGCACAATTGGTGGCTGACTAAATACTTTTTTGCCCCACTGTAGGTGTTCCTTTTGTCCAGGTGAGAAAGGGCAGTGTGGAGTGCGATAGAGATTGCGTCATCTGTGGATCTGTTGGGGCGGTATGGGAATTGGAGTGGGTTTAGGGTATCCGGGAGAATGCTGTTGATGTGAGCCGTGACCAGCTTTTCAAACACTTCATGGCTACCGACATGAGTGCTACGGGGCGGTAATCATTTAGGCAGGTTACCTTCGCTTCCTTGGGCACAGGGATTATGGTGGTCTGTTTTAAACATGTAGGTATTACAGACTCGGTCAGGGAGAGGTTGAACATGTCAATGAAGACACTTGCCAGTTGGTCCGTGTATGCTTGGAGTTCAAATCCTGGTAATCAATCTGGCCCCGCAGCTTTGTAAATGTTGACCTGTTTAAAGGTCTTGCTCACATCGGCATCGAGAGCATTATCACACAGTCAACCAGGACATCTGGTGCTCTTGTGCATGTTTCAGTGTTGCTTGCCTCGAAGCGATCATAAAAAGGCATTTAGCTCGTCTGATAGGCTCTCGTCTGGGTTTCCCTTTGTAGTCCGTAATAGTTTTCGAGCCCTGCCACATCCGACGAGCGTCAGAGCCGGTGTAGTACGATTCAATCTTAGTCCTGTATTGATGCTTTGCTTGTTTGATGGTTCGTCTGAGGGCATTGCGGGATTTCTTATAGGCGCCCAGTTAGTGTCTCGCTCCTTGAAAGCGGCAGCTCTAGCCTTTAGCTCGATGTGGATGTTGCCTGTAATCCAAGGCTTCTGGTTGGGATATGTACGTACGGTCACTGTGGGGACGACGTCGTCGATGCACTTATTGATGAAGCCGATGACTGAGGTGGTATACTCCTCAATGCCATTCAGTCAAACTGCCATCCCAGAAGTCGCTTGTGCTGACTTCAAAATGAAGGGCATTGTACAAAACAAATTCATCACCAATTGGATCGTATCAAAGCCAATGACATGATTCATGAACGCTGGGCTAAACCCTTTGGTTTCCGGGACCAATCAGAACGGTTAGAATGTGTTCACATTCTACGTATTGAGGAAGGAAAGCAAATCCAGACTCGTGGTGGAGAAGAAACGCTAGTGGGCGGAGCCATGCATGTGGATGGGTTGTCAGGCTAATCAATGAACAAATAGCTTAGGAACCGTCCAACCATCCAATGGAGAGTGTTTGTGTCTTACCTAGCTTCAGATTCTTGAACTCTGGTAGATGGGAGGACGCACACAGCTGGTAGAAGATATGATAGTTCCTCTCCTCGTCCGCCTGCACAGACAGAGACAGACACACACACAGTCAGGCAGTTTCAGGTAGTGTATGTTCTATACAGCCAGGAGATTCCAGTGTTGTGTACATACAAGAGAACACTGTCATGCTGTTTAGAATCTGGTGTAGTTTTAATGTTGCAACATTTCCACCACAGACTAAGACACACACACCCAGGTGCTGTTGCAGAAAGGTATGTGGGGAATGTGTGTTGCAGTACAGGACTCACAGCAGCTTCCTCAAGTCTGGGAAGACATGCTGTACTCCACTATCCTCATCTCAATACGCCTGTGTGTTTTTGTGTATCTCTCTGTGTGTGTGTGTGTGTGTGTGTGTGTGTGTGTGTGTGTGTGCACACTTTCTAAGTTGTGCACATTCCTGATTCGTCTCAGCAGTGTGACCTGGATCAGATCCACACAGAGAAAAAAGAGAAAGAGGGAAAGAACGAGATAGAACGAGAGCTAGAGGGAGATGGAAAAAGGAAGGACGACTATTCAATAGGCTCTTATCAGCAATGAGCTGGACACGGAAGGAAGGACAGAACAGAACACGGAAGGAAAGACAGAACAGGACACGGAAGGAAGGACAGAACAGGACACGGAAGGAAGGACAGAACAGAACACGGAAGGAAGGACAGAACAGGACACGGAACGAAGGACAGAACAGAACACGGAAGGAAGGACAGAACAGGACACGGAAGGAAAGACAGAACAGGACACGGAAGGAAGGACAGAACAGAACACGGAAGGAAGGACAGAACAGGACACGGAAGGAAGGACAGAACAGAACACGGAAGGAAAGACAGAACAGGACACGGAAGGAAAGACAGAACAGGACACGGAAGGAAGGACAGAACAGAACACGGAAGGAAGGACAGAACAGGACACGGAAGGAAGGACAGAACAGAACACGGAAGGAAGGACAGAACAGAACACGGAAGGAAGGACAGAACAGAACACGGAAGGAAGGACAGAACAGGACACGGAAGGAAGGACAGAACAGAACACGGAAGGAAGGACAGAACAGGACACGGAAGGAAGGACAGAACAGAACACGGAAGGAAGGACAGAACAGAACACGGAAGGAAGGACAGAACAGAACACGGAAAGAAGGACAGAACAGAACACGGAAGGAAGGACAGAACAGAACACGGAAGGAAGGACAGAACAGGACACGGAAGGAAGGACAGAACAGAACACGGAAGGAAGGACAGAACAGAACACGGAAGGAAGGACAGAACAGAACACGGAAGGAAGGACACACAAACATATGAATATGTGTGAGTGAGTGAGGGACAGAGAGAGAAAGGAGGAGACAGGTGGACTCAGCAGAGGTAAAGAGAAAGGAATGTGATCAGATGACTGGTGCGTGTGGTCTGGCTGTGTTTTCCTGAACTGGGTGGAGGAGGAAGTCACTGCTAAATATTGAACTTCTTGAGAGAGACACTCACTGCCTACACTGGTTACACACACACACACACACACACACACACACACACACACTCACTCACTCACTCACACTCACACTCACACTCACACAGCACTGTATGGATTGCATCCCACACTACACACAGTGCTGTGGAAAGAGAGGCAGTGTGTTGAGGCTCCCAGTATAACCTGTAGATAGGTCATTGACTTTTCCTAACCACATGACCTGACCAAAAAAACTGCAGGTCCTACCCATAACCCCTGACCCAGACTACAGCGCCAGACTTTCTAGTCCTACTGTTGGTGGTGCATCACCTGAAACACCACTCTAGACTTCTCCAGTAGATATGTCCTCATGTTAGCTCCAATGATACGGTAGCGTTTGTCGAAGCCGATCTCAATGTACTTCCCAAAACGACTGCTGTTGTCGTTACGAGTCGTCTTAGCGTTTCCTATCGCCTGGAGAACACACACACGGACGGACACACACAGACACAGACACACAGACAGACAGACAGACAGACACACACACAAGGGAGGGAGAGAGAGAGCAATAAATATAGATAAGGTCAGCAACATCAGCATATCACTCCCCTTTACAACAAGGCAGTGGTTTGACATTAGTATTCAGTGTGTATTTCAGGCCAGCTGGGCCATGTGATGGTGTAGAACTAAAACTGTCCAGCAGGGAGGGGAGGGACAGGGGGAGACAGATACTGTGCTGCTGCTGCTGCTGTTGCTGTGCATCATGGGGAATAGAGTCCTGCAGTCAAAGCACAGTTGTCAGTGGTGGTGTTCCAGGATGTCTTTATTGCAGTCGCGCTGCCCAGATAATCAGATCACACAACGCCAGCACAGGGACTGAACATGCTTAAAGCCAAT